>NW_028225882.1:0-126645 GCF_052327205.1 Somniosus microcephalus
AGGTGAAGTCTGGAGGGTGAATCAGAAGAAGCAGAAGAAGGAGAAGGAGAAGTTGAAGTCTGGAGGGTGAATCAGAAGAAGTAGAAGAAGGAGAAGGAGAAGGTGAAGTCTGGAGGGTGAAGCAGAAGAAGTAGAAGAAGGAGAAGGAGAAGGTGAAGTCAGGAGGGTGAATCAGAAGAAGTAGAAGAAGGAGAAGGAGAAGGTGAAGTCAGGAGGGTGAATCAGAAGAAGCAGAAGAAGGAGAAGGAGAAGGTGAAGTCTGGAAGGTGAATCAGAAGAATCAGAAGAAGGAGAAGGAGAAGGTGAAGTCTGGAGGGTGAATCAGAAGAAGCAGAAGAAAGAGAAGGAGAAGGGGAAGTCTGGAGGGTGAAGCAGAAGAAGCAGAAGAAGGAGAAGGAGAAGGTGAAGTCTGGAGGGAGAAGCAGAAAAAGTAGAAGAAGGAGAAGGAGAAGGTGAAGTCTGGAGGGTGAATCAGAAGAAGTAGAAGAAGGAGAAGGAGAAGGTGAAGTCTGGAGGGTGAATCGGAAGAAGTAGAAGAAGGAGAAGGAGAAGGTGAAGTCTGGAGGGTGAATCAGAAGAAGCAGAAGAAGGAGAAGGAGAAGGTGAAGTCGTTAGTGTGAATCAGAAGAAGTAGAAGAAGGAGAAGGAGAAGTTATAGTCTCGAGGGTGAATCAGAAGAAGTGGACGAAGGAGAAGGAGAAGGTGAAGTCTGGAGGGTGAATCAGAAGAAGCAGAAGAAGGAGAAGGAGAAGGTGAAGTCTGGAGGGTGAATCAGAAGAAGCAGAAGAAGGAGAAGGAGAAGGTGAAGTCTGGAGGGTGAATCAGAAGAAGCAGAAGAAGGAGACGGAGAAGGTGAAGTCTGGAGGGTGAATAAGAAGAAGCAGAAGAAGGAGAAGGAGAAGGTGAAGTTTGGAGGGTGAATCAGAAGAAGTAGAAGAAGGAGAAGGAGAAGGTGAAGTCTGGAGGGTGAATCAGAAGAAGCAGAAGAAGGAGAAGGAGAAGGTGAAGTCAGGAGGGTGAATCAGAAGAAGCAGAGGAAGGAGAAGGAGAAGGTGAAGTCTGGATTGTGAATCAGAAGAAGCAGAAGAAGGAGAAGGAGAAGGTGAAGTCTGGAGGGTGAATCAGAAGAAGTAGAAGAAGGAGAAGGAGAAGTTGAAGTCTGGAGGGTGAAGCAGAAGAAGTAGAAGAAGGAGAAGGAGAAGGTGAAGTCAGGAGGGTGAATCAGAAGAAGCAGAAGAAGGAGAAAGGAGAAGGTGAAGTCTGGAGGGTGAATCAGAAGAATCAGAAGAAGGAGAAGGAGAAGGTGAAGTCTGGAGGGTGAATCAGAAGAAGCAGAAGAAAGAGAAGGAGAAGGTGAAGTCTGGAGAGTGAAGCAGAAGAAGCCGAAGAAGGAGAAGGCGAAGGTGAAGACTGGAGGGTAAATCAGAAGATGTAGAAGAAGGAGAAGGAGAAGGTGAAGTCTGGAGGGTGAATCAGAAGAAGTAGAAGAAGGAGAAGGAGAAGGTGAAGTCTGGAGGGTGAATCAGAAGAAGCAGAAGAAGGAGAAGGAGAAGGTGAAGTCAGGAGGGTGAATCAGAAGAAGCAGAAGAAGGAGAAGGAGAAGGTGAAGTTAGAAGGGTGAATCAGGAGAAGCAGAAGAAGGAGACGGAGAAGGTGAAGTCAGGGGGGTGAAGCAGAAGAAGTAGAAGAAGGAGAAGGAGAAGGTGAAGTCAGGAGGGTGAAGCAGAAGAAGCAGAAGAAGGAGAAGGAGAAGGTGAAGTCTGGAGGGCGCAGCAGAAGAAGCAGAAGAAGGAAAAGGAGAAGGTGAAGTCTGGAGGGTGAAGCAGAAGAAGCAGAAGAAGGAGAAGCTGAAGGTGAAGTCTGGAGGGTGAATCAGAAGAAGTAGAAGAAGGAGAAGGAGAAGGTGAAGTCAGGAGGGTGAAGCAGAAGAAGCAGAAGAAGGAGAAGGAGAAGGTGAAGTCTGGAGGGTGAAGCAGAAGAAGCAGAAGAAGGAGAAGGAGAAGTTGAAGTCTGGAGGGCGAAGCAGAAGAAGCAGAAGAAGGACAAGGAGAAGGTGAAGTCTGGAGGGTGAAGCAGAAGAAGCAGAAGAAGGAGAAGGAGAAGGTGAAGTCTGGAGGGTGAATCAGAAGAAGTAGAAGAAGGAGAAGGAGAAGGTGAAGTCAGGAGGGTGAAGCAGAAGAAGCAGAAGAAGGAGAAGGAGAAGGTGAAGTCTGGAGAGTGAAGCAGAAGAAGCAGAAGGAGAAGGAGAAGGTGAAGTCTGGAGGGTAAATCAGAAGAAGCAGAAGAAGGAGAAGGAGAAGGTGAAGTCTGGAGGGTGAATCTGAAGAAGCAGAAGAAGGAGAAGGAGAAGTTGAAGTCTGGAGGGCGAAGCAGAAGAAGCAGAAGAAGGACAAGGAGAAGGTGAAGTCTGGAGGGTGAAGCAGAAGAAGCAGAAGAAGGAGAAGGAGAAGGTGAAGTCTGGAGGGTGAATCAGAAGAAGTAGAAGAAGGAGAAGGAGAAGGTGAAGTCAGGAGGGTGAAGCAGAAGAAGCAGAAGAAGGAGAAGGAGAAGGTGAGGTCTGGAGGGTGAATCAGAAGAAGCAGAAGAAGGAGAAGGAGAAGTTGAAGTCTGGCTGGTGAATCAGAAGAAGCAGAAGAAGGAGAAGGAGAAGGTGAAGTCTGGAGGGTGAAGCAGAAGAAGTAGAAGAAGGAGGAGGAAAAGTTGACGTCAGGAGGGTGAATCAGAAGAGGTAGAAGAAGGAGAAGGAGAAGGTGAAGTCAGGACGGTGAATCAGAAGAAGCAGAAGAAGGAGAAGGAGAAGGTGAAGTCTGGAGGGTGAATCAGAAGAATCAGAAGAAGGAGAAGGAGAAGGTGAAGTCTGGAGGGTGAATCAGAAGAAGGAGAAGAAAGAGAAGGAGAAGTTGAAGTCTGGAGGGTGAAGCAGAAGAAGCAGAAGAAGGAGAAGGAGAAGGTGAAGACTGGAGGGTGAAACAGAAGAAGTAGAAGAAGGAGAAGGAGAAGGTGAAGTCTGGAGGGTGAATCAGAAGAAGTAGAAGAAGGAGAAGGAGAAGGTGAAGTCTGGAGGGTGAATCAGAAGAAGCAGAAGAAGGAGAAGGAGAAGGTGAAGTCTGGAGGGTGAATCTGAAGAAGCAGAAGAAGGAGAAGGAGAAGGTGAAGTCAGGATGGTGAATCAGAAGAAGCAGAAGAAGGAGAAGGAGAAGGTGAAGTTAGAAGGGTGAATCAGAAGAAGCAGAAGAAGGAGAAGGAGAAGGTGAAGTCAGGGGGGTGAAGCAGAAGAAGTAGAAGAAGGACAAGGAGAAGGTGAAGTCAGGAGGGTGAAGCAGAAGAAGCAGAAGAAGGAGAAGGAGAAGGTGAAGTCTGGAGGGCGCAGCAGAAGACGCAGAAGAAGGAGAAGGAGAAGGTGAAGTCTGGAGGGTGAAGCAGTAGAAGCAGAAGAAGGAGAAGGAGAAGGTGAAGTCTGGAGGGTGAATCAGAAGAAGTAGAAGAAGGAGAAGGAGAAGGTGAAGTCAGGAGGGTGAAGCAGAAGAAGCAGAAGAAGGAGAAGGAGAAGATGAAGTCTGGAGGGTGAAGCAGAAGAAGCAGAAGAAGGAGAAGGAGAAGGTGAAGTCTGGAGGGCGAAGCAGAAGAAGCAGAAGAAGGAGAAGGAGAAGGTGAAGTCTGGAGGGTGAAGCAGAAGAAGCAGAAGAAGGAGAAGGAGAAGGTGAAGTCAGGGGGGTGAAGCAGAAGAAGTAGAAGAAGGAGAAGAAGAAGGTGAAGTCAGGAGGGTGAAGCAGAAGAAGCAGAAGAAGGAGAAGGAGAAGGGGAAGTCTGGAGGGTGAAGCAGAAGAAGCAGAATAAGGAGAAGGAGAAGGTGAAGTCTGGAGGGTGAAGCAGAAGAAGCAGAAGAAGGAGAAGGAGAAGGTGAAGTCAGGAGGGTGAAGCAGAAGAAGCAGAAGAAGGAGAAGGAGAAGGTGAAGTCTGGAGGGTGAAGCAGAAGAAGCAGAAGAAGGAGAAGGAGAAGTTGAAGTCTGGAGGGCGAAGCAGAAGAAGCAGAAGAAGGACAAGGAGAAGGTGAAGTCTGGAGGGTGAAGCAGAAGAAGCAGAAGAAGGAGAAGGAGAAGGTGAAGTCTGGAGGGTGAATCAGAAGAAGTAGAAGAAGGAGAAGGAGAAGGTGAAGTCAGGAGGGTGAAGCAGAAGAAGCAGAAGAAGGAGAAGGAGAAGGTGAAGTCTGGAGAGTGAAGCAGAAGAAGCAGAAGGAGAAGGAGAAGGTGAAGTCTGGAGGGTAAATCAGAAGAAGCAGAAGAAGGAGAAGGAGAAGGTGAAGTCTGGAGGGTGAATCTGAAGAAGCAGAAGAAGGAGAAGGAGAAGATGAAGTCTGGAGGGTGAATCAGAAGAAGTAGAAGAAGGAGAAGGAGAAGGTGAGGTCTGGAGGGTGAATCAGAAGAAGCAGAAGAAGGAGAAGGAGAAGTTGAAGTCTGGCGGGTGAATCAGAAGAAGCAGAAGAAGGAGAAGGAGAAGGTGAAGTCTGGAGGGTGAAGCAGAAGAAGTAGAAGAAGGAGGAGGAAAAGTTGACGTCAGGAGGGTGAATCAGAAGAGGTCGAAGAAGGAGAAGGAGAAGGTGAAGTCAGGACGGTGAATCAGAAGAAGCAGAAGAAGGAGAAGGAGAAGGTGAAGTCTGGACGGTGAATCAGAAGAATCAGAAGAAGGAGAAGGAGAAGGTGAAGTCTGGAGGGTGAATCAGAAGAAGGAGAAGAAAGAGAAGGAGAAGTTGAAGTCTGGAGGGTGAAGCAGAAGAAGCAGAAGAAGGAGAAGGAGAAGGTGAAGACTGGAGGGTGGAACAGAAGAAGTAGAAGAAGGAGAAGGAGAAGGTGAAGTCTGGAGGGTGAATCAGAAGAAGTAGAAGAAGGAGAAGGAGAAGGTGAAGTCTGGAGGGTGAATCAGAAGAAGCAGAAGAAGGAGAAGGAGAAGGTGAAGTCTGGAGGGTGAATCTGAAGAAGCAGAAGAAGGAGAAGGAGAAGATGAAGTCTGGAGGGTGAATCAGAAGAAGTAGAAGAAGGAGAAGGAGAAGGTGAGGTCTGGAGGGTGAATCAGAAGAAGCAGAAGAAGGAGAAGGAGAAGTTGAAGTCTGGCGGGTGAATCAGAAGACGCAGAAGAAGGAGAAGGAGAAGGTGAAGTCTGGAGGGTGAATCAGAAGAAGCAGAAGAAGGAGAAGGAGAAGGTGAAGTCAGGAGGGTGAATCAGAAGAAGCAGAAGAAGGAGAAGGAGAAGGTGAAGTTAGAAGGGTGAATCAGAAGAAGCAGAAGAAGGAGAAGGAGAAGGTGAAGTCAGGGGGGTGAAGCAGAAGAAGTCGAAGAAGGACAAGGAGAAGGTGAAGTCAGGAGGGTGAAGCAGAAGAAGCAGAAGAAGGAGAAGGAGAAGGTGAAGTCTGGAGGGCGCAGCAGAAGAAGCAGAAGAAGGAGAAGGAGAAGGTGAAGTCTGGAGGGTGAAGCAGTAGAAGCAGAAGAAGGAGAAGGAGAAGGTGAAGTCTGGAGGGTGAATCAGAAGAAGTAGAAGAAGGAGAAGGAGAAGGTGAAGTCAGGAGGGTGAAGCAGAAGAAGCAGAAGAAGGAGAAGGAGAAGGTGAAGTCTGGAGGGTGAAGCAGAAGAAGCAGAAGAAGGAGAAGGAGAAGGTGAAGTCTGGAGGGCGAAGCAGAAGAAGCAGAAGAAGGAGAAGGAGAAGGTGAAGTCTGGAGGGTGAAGCAGAAGAAGCAGAAGAAGGAGAAGGAGAAGGTGAAGTCAGGGGGGTGAAGCAGAAGAAGTAGAAGAAGGAGAAGAAGAAGGTGAAGTCAGGAGGGTGAAGCAGAAGAAGCAGAAGAAGGAGAAGGAGAAGGGGAAGTCTGGAGGGTGAAGCAGAAGAAGCAGAATAAGGAGAAGGAGAAGGTGAAGTCTGGAGGGTGAAGCAGAAGAAGCAGAAGAAGGAGAAGGAGAAGGTGAAGTCTGGAGGGTTAAGCAGAAGAAGCAGAAGAAGGAGAAGGAGAAGGTGAAGTCAGGAGGGTGAATCAGAAGAAGTAGGAGAAGGAGAAGGAGAAGGTGAAGTCTGGAGGGTGAATCAGAAGAATCAGAAGAAGGAGAAGGAGAAGGTGAAGTCTGGAGGGTGAATCAGAAGAAGGAGAAGAAAGAGAAGTAGAAGTTGAAGTCTGGAGGGTGAAGCAGAAGAAGCAGAAGAAGGAGAAGGAGAAGGTGAAGACTGGAGGGTGAAACAGAAGAAGTAGAAGAAGGAGAAGGAGAAGGTGAAGTCTGGAGGGTGAATCAGAAGAAGTAGAAGAAGGAGAAGGAGAAGGTGAAGTCTGGAGGGTGAATCAGAAGAAGCAGAAGAAGGAGAAGGAGAAGGTGAAGTCTGGAGGGTGAATCTGAAGAAGCAGAAGAAGGAGAAGGAGAAGATGAAGTCTGGAGGGTGAATCAGAAGAAGTAGAAGAAGGAGAAGGAGAAGGTGCGGTCTGGAGGGTGAATCAGAAGAAGCAGAAGAAGGAGAAGGAGAAGTTGAAGTCTGGCGGGTGAATCAGAAGAAGCAGAAGAAGGAGAAGGAGAAGGTGAAGTCTGGAGGGTGAATCAGAAGAAGCAGAAGAAGGAGAAGGAGAAGGTGAAGTCAGGAGGGTGAATCAGAAGAAGCAGAAGAAGGAGAAGGAGAAGGTGAAGTTAGAAGGGTGAATCAGAAGAAGCAGAAGAAGGAGAAGGAGAAGGTGAAGTCAGGGGGGTGAAGCAGAAGAAGTAGAAGAAGGACAAGGAGAAGGTGAAGTCAGGAGGGTGAAGCAGAAGAAGCAGAAGAAGGAGAAGGAGAAGGTGAAGTCTGGAGGGCGCAGCAGAAGAAGCAGAAGAAGGAGAAGGAGAAGGTGAAGTCTGGAGGGTGAAGCAGTAGAAGCAGAAGAAGGAGCAGGAGAAGGTGAAGTCTGGAGGGTGAATCAGAAGAAGTAGAAGAAGGAGAAGGAGAAGGTGAAGTCAGGAGGGTGAAGCAGAAGAAGCAGAAGAAGGAGAAGGAGAAGGTGAAGTCTGGAGGGTGAAGCAGAAGAAGCAGAAGAAGGAGAAGGAGAAGGTGAAGTCTGGAGGGCGAAGCAGAAGAAGCAGAAGAAGGAGAAGGAGAAGGTGAAGTCTGGAGGGTGAAGCAGAAGAAGCAGAAGAAGGAGAAGGAGAAGGTGAAGTCAGGGGGGTGAAGCAGAAGAAGTAGAAGAAGGAGAAGAAGAAGGTGAAGTCAGGAGGGTGAAGCAGAAGAAGCAGAAGAAGGAGAAGGAGAAGGGGAAGTCTGGAGGGTGAAGCAGAAGAAGCAGAATAAGGAGAAGGAGAAGGTGAAGTCTGGAGGGTGAAGCAGAAGAAGCAGAAGAAGGAGAAGGAGAAGGTGAAGTCTGGAGGGTTAAGCAGAAGAAGCAGAAGAAGGAGAAGGAGAAGTTGAAGTCGGGAGGGTGAATCAGAAGAAGTAGAAGAAGGAGAAGGAGAAGGTGAAGTCTGGAGGGTGAATCAGAAGAAGTAGAAGAAGGATAAGGAGAAGGTGAAGTCTGGAGGGTGAATCTGAAGAAGTAGAAGAAGGAGAAGGAGAAGGTGAAATCTGGAGGGTGAATCAGAAGAAGCAGAAGAAGGAGAAGGAGAAGGTGAAGTCCGGAGGGAGAAGCAGAAGAAGTAGAAGAAGGAGAAGCAGAAGGTGAAGTCTGGAGGGTGAATCAGAAGAAGTAGAAGAAGGAGAAGGAGAAGGTGAAGTCTGGAGGGTGAATCAGAAGAAGTAGAAGAAGGAGAAGGAGAAGGTGTAGTCTGGAGGGTGAATCAGAAGAAGTAGACGAAGGAGAAGGAAAAGGTGAAGTCTGGAGGGTGAATCAGAAGAAGCAAAAGAAGGAGAAGGAGAAGGTGAAGTCTGGAGGGTGAATCAGAAGAAGTAGAAGAAGGAGAAGGAGAAGGTGAAGTCTGGAGGGTGAATCAGAAGAAGCAGAAGAAGGAGAAGGAGAAGTTGAAGTCTGGAGGGTGAATCAGAAGAAGCAGAAGAAGGAGAAGGAGAAGGTGATGTCTGGAGGGTGAATCAGAAGAAGCAGGAGAAGGAGAAGGAGAAGGTGAAGTCTGGAGGGTGAATCAGAAGAAGCAGAAGAAGTAGAAGGAGAAGGTGAAGTCTGGAGGGTGAATCAGAAGAAGTAGAAGAAGGAGAAGGAGAAGGTGAAGTCTGGAGGGTGAATCAGAAGAAGCAGAAGAAGGAGAAGGAGAAGGTGAAGTCAGGAGGGTGAATCAGAAGAATCAGAAGAAGGAGAAGGAGAAGGTGAAGTCTGGAGGGTGAATCAGAAGAAGCAGAAGAAGGAGAAGGAGATGGTGAAGACTGGAGGGTGAATCAGAAGAAGTAGAAGAAGGAGAAGGAGAAGGTGATGTCTGGAGGGTGAATCAGAAGAAGTAGAAGAAGGAGAAGGAGAAGGCGAAGTCTGGAGGATGAATCAGAAGAAGCAGAAGAAGGAGAAGGAGAAGGTGAAGTCTGGAGGGTGAATCAGAAGAAGCAGAAGAAGGAGTAGGAGCAGATGAAGTCTGGAGGGTGAATCAGAAGAAGTAGAAGAAGGAGAAGGTGAAGTCTGGAGGGTGAATCAGAAGAAGCAGAAGAAGGAGAAGGAGAAGGTGAATACTGAAGGGTGAATCAGAAGAAGCAGAAGAAGGAGAAGGAGAAGGTGAAGTCTGGAGGGTGAATCAGAAGAAGCAGAAGAAGGAGAAGGAGAAGGTGAAGTCTGGAGGGTGAATCAGAAGAAGCAGAAGAAGGAGAAGGAGAAGGTGAAGTCTGGAGCGTGAATCAGAAGAAGTAGAAGAAGGAGAAGGAGAAGGTGAAGTCTGGAGGGTGAATCAGAAGAAGTAGAAGAAGGAGAAGGAGAAGGTGAAGTCTGGAGGGTGAATCAGAAGAAGCAGAAGAAGGAGAAGGAGAAGGAGAAGTCTGGAGGGTGAATCAGAAGAAGCAGAAGAAGGAGAAGGAGAAGATGAAGTCTGAAGGGTGAATCAGAAGAAGTAGAAGAAGGAGAAGGAGAAGGTGAAGTCTGGAGGGTGAATCAGAAGAAGCAGAAGAAGGAGAAGGAGAAGGTGAAGTCTGGAGGGTGAATCAGAAGAAGCAGAATAAGGAGAAGGAGAAGGTGAAGTCTGGAGGTTGAATCAGAAGAAGCAGAAGAAGGAGAAGGAGAAGATGAAGTCTGGAGGGTGAATCAGAAGAAGCAGAATAAGGAGAAGGAGAAGGTGAAGTCTGGAGGGTGAAGCAGAAGAAGCAGAAGAAGGAGAAGGAGAAGGTGAAGTCTGGAGGGAGAAGCAGAAAAAGTAGAAGAAGGAGAAGGAGAAGGTGAAGTCTGGAGGGTGAATCAGAAGAAGTAGAAGAAGGAGAAGGAGAAGGTGAAGTCTGGAGGGTGAATCGGAAGAAGTAGAAGAAGGAGAAGGAGAAGGTGAAGTCTGGAGGGTGAATCAGAAGAAGCAGAAGAAGGAGAAGGAGAAGGTGAAGTCGTTAGTGTGAATCAGAAGAAGTAGAAGAAGGAGAAGGAGAAGTTATAGTCTCGAGGATGAATCAGAAGAAGTGGACGAAGGAGAAGGAGAAGGTGAAGTCTGGAGGGTGAATCAGAAGATGCAGAAGAAGGAGAAGGAGAAGGTGAAGTCTGGCGCGTGAATCAGAAGAAGTAGAAGAAGGAGAAGGAGAAGGTGAAGTCTGGAGGGTGAATCAGAAGAAGCAGAAGAAGGAGAAGGAGAAGGTGAAGTCTGGAGGGTGAATTAGAAGAAGCAGAAGAAGGAGAAGGAGAAGGTGAAGTCTGGAGGGTGAATCAGAAGAAGCAGAAGAAGGAGACGGAGAAGGTGAAGTCTGGAGGGTGAATCAGAAGAAGCAGAAGAAGGAGAAGGAGAAGGTGAAGTTTGGAGGGTGAATCAGAAGAAGTAGAAGAAGGAGAAGGAGAAGGTGAAGTCTGGAGGGTGAATCAGAAGAAGCAGAAGAAGGAGAAGGAGAAGGTGAAGTCAGGAGGGTGAATCAGAAGAAGCAGAAGAAGGAGAAGGAGAAGGTGAAGTCTGGATTGTGAATCAGAAGAAGCAGAAGAAGGAGAAGGAGAAGGTGAAGTCTGGAGGGTGAATCAGAAGAAGTAGAAGAAGGAGAAGGAGAAGTTGAAGTCTGGAGGGTGAAGCAGAAGAAGTAGAAGAAGGAGAAGGAGAAGGTGAAGTCAGGAGGGTGAATCAGAAGAAGCAGAAGAAGGAGAAAGGAGAAGGTGAAGTCTGGAGGGTGAATCAGAAGAATCAGAAGAAGGAGAAGGAGAAGGTGAAGTCTGGAGGGTGAAGCAGAAGAAGCAGAAGAAAGAGAAGGAGAAGGTGAAGTCTGGAGAGAGAAGCAGAAGAAGCCAAAGAAGGAGAAGGCGAAGGTGAAGACTGGAGGGTAAATCAGAAGATGTAGAAGAAGGAGAAGGAGAAGGTGAAGTCTGGAGGGTGAATCAGAAGAATCAGAAGAAGGAGAAGGAGAAGGTGAAGTCTGGAGGGTGAATCAGAAGAAGGAGAAGAAAGAGAAGGAGAAGTTGAAGTCTGGAGGGTGAAGCAGAAGAAGCAGAAGAAGGAGAAGGAGAAGGTGAAGACTGGAGGGTGAAACAGAAGAAGTAGAAGAAGGAGAAGGAGAAGGTGAAGTCTGGAGGGTGAATCAGAAGAAGTAGAAGAAGGAGAAGGAGAAGGTGAAGTCTGGAGGGTGAATCAGAAGAAGCAGAAGAAGGAGAAGGAGAAGGTGAAGTCTGGAGGGTGAATCTGAAGAAGCAGAAGAAGGAGAAGGAGAAGATGAAGTCTGGAGGGTGAATCAGAAGAAGTAGAAGAAGGAGAAGGAGAAGGTGAGGTCTGGAGGGTGAATCAGAAGAAGCAGAAGAAGGAGAAGGAGAAGTTGAAGTCTGGCGGGTGAATCAGAAGACGCAGAAGAAGGAGAAGGAGAAGGTGAAGTCTGGAGGGTGAATCAGAAGAAGCAGAAGAAGGAGAAGGAGAAGGTGAAGTCAGGAGGGTGAATCAGAAGAAGCAGAAGAAGGAGAAGGAGAAGGTGAAGTTAGAAGGGTGAATCAGAAGAAGCAGAAGAAGGAGAAGGAGAAGGTGAAGTCAGGGGGGTGAAGCAGAAGAAGTAGAAGAAGGACAAGGAGAAGGTGAAGTCAGGAGGGTGAAGCAGAAGAAGCAGAAGAAGGAGAAGGAGAAGGTGAAGTCTGGAGGGCGCAGCAGAAGAAGCAGAAGAAGGAGAAGGAGAAGGTGAAGTCTGGAGGGTGAAGCAGTAGAAGCAGAAGAAGGAGAAGGAGAAGGTGAAGTCTGGAGGGTGAATCAGAAGAAGTAGAAGAAGGAGAAGGTGAAGTCAGGAGGGTGAAGCAGAAGAAGCAGAAGAAGGAGAAGGAGAAGGTGAAGTCTGGAGGGTGAAGCAGAAGAAGCAGAAGAAGGAGAAGGAGAAGGTGAAGTCTGGAGGGCGAAGCAGAAGAAGCAGAAGAAGGAGAAGGAGAAGGTGAAGTCTGGAGGGTGAAGCAGAAGAAGCAGAAGAAGGAGAAGGAGAAGGTGAAGTCAGGGGGGTGAAGCAGAAGAAGTAGAAGAAGGAGAAGAAGAAGGTGAAGTCAGGAGGGTGAAGCAGAAGAAGCAGAAGAAGGAGAAGGAGAAGGGGAAGTCTGGAGGGTGAAGCAGAAGAAGCAGAATAAGGAGAAGGAGAAGGTGAAGTCTGGAGGGTGAAGCAGAAGAAGCAGAAGAAGGAGAAGGAGAAGGTGAAGTCTGGAGGGTTAAGCAGAAGAAGCAGAAGAAGGAGAAGGAGAAGGTGAAGTCAGGAGGGTGAATCAGAAGAAGTAGGAGAAGGAGAAGGAGAAGGTGAAGTCTGGAGGGTGAATCAGAAGAATCAGAAGAAGGAGAAGGAGAAGGTGAAGTCTGGAGGGTGAATCAGAAGAAGGAGAAGAAAGAGAAGTAGAAGTTGAAGTCTGGAGGGTGAAGCAGAAGAAGCAGAAGAAGGAGAAGGAGAAGGTGAAGACTGGAGGGTGAAACAGAAGAAGTAGAAGAAGGAGAAGGAGAAGGTGAAGTCTGGAGGGTGAATCAGAAGAAGTAGAAGAAGGAGAAGGAGAAGGTGAAGTCTGGAGGGTGAATCAGAAGAAGCAGAAGAAGGAGAAGGAGTAGGTGAAGTCTGGAGGGTGAATCTGAAGAAGCAGAAGAAGGAGAAGGAGAAGATGAAGTCTGGAGGGTGAATCAGAAGAAGTAGAAGAAGGAGAAGGAGAAGGTGAGGTCTGG
The DNA here is from genome assembly GCF_052327205.1 of Somniosus microcephalus. Classification (NCBI taxonomy): domain Eukaryota; kingdom Metazoa; phylum Chordata; class Chondrichthyes; order Squaliformes; family Somniosidae; genus Somniosus; species Somniosus microcephalus. The sequence goes on from NW_028225882.1 coordinate 12,198, forward strand.
AGGGTGAATCAGAAGAAGCAGAAGAAGGAGAAGGAGAAGTTGAAGTCTGGCGGGTGAATCAGAAGAAGCAGAAGAAGGAGAAGGAGAAGGTGAAGTCTGGAGGGTGAATCAGAAGAAGCAGAAGAAGGAGAAGGAGAAGGTGAAGTCAGGAGGGTGAATCAGAAGAAGCAGAAGAAGGAGAAGGAGAAGGTGAAGTTAGAAGGGTGAATCAGAAGAAGCAGAAGAAGGAGAAGGAGAAGGTGAAGTCAGGGGGGTGAAGCAGAAGAAGTAGAAGAAGGACAAGGAGAAGGTGAAGTCAGGAGGGTGAAGCAGAAGAAGCAGAAGAAGGAGAAGGAGAAGGTGAAGTCTGGAGGGCGCAGCAGAAGAAGCAGAAGAAGGAGAAGGAGAAGGTGAAGTCTGGAGGGTGAAGCAGTAGAAGCAGAAGAAGGAGCAGGAGAAGGTGAAGTCTGGAGGGTGAATCAGAAGAAGTAGAAGAAGGAGAAGGAGAAGGTGAAGTCAGGAGGGTGAAGCAGAAGAAGCAGAAGAAGGAGAAGGAGAAGGTGAAGTCTGGAGGGTGAAGCAGAAGAAGCAGAAGAAGGAGAAGGAGAAGGTGAAGTCTGGAGGGCGAAGCAGAAGAAGCAGAAGAAGGAGAAGGAGAAGGTGAAGTCTGGAGGGTGAAGCAGAAGAAGCAGAAGAAGGAGAAGGAGAAGGTGAAGTCAGGGGGGTGAAGCAGAAGAAGTAGAAGAAGGAGAAGAAGAAGGTGAAGTCAGGAGGGTGAAGCAGAAGAAGCAGAAGAAGGAGAAGGAGAAGGGGAAGTCTGGAGGGTGAAGCAGAAGAAGCAGAATAAGGAGAAGGAGAAGGTGAAGTCTGGAGGGTGAAGCAGAAGAAGCAGAAGAAGGAGAAGGAGAAGGTGAAGTCTGGAGGGTAAAGCAGAAGAAGCAGAAGAAGGAGAAGGAGAAGTTGAAGTCGTGAGGGTGAATCAGAAGAAGTAGAAGAAGGAGAAGGAGAAGGTGAAGTCTGGAGGGTGAATCAGAAGAAGTAGAAGAAGGATAAGGAGAAGGTGAAGTCTGGAGGGTGAATCTGAAGAAGTAGAAGAAGGAGAAGGAGAAGGTGAAATCTGGAGGGTGAATCAGAAGAAGCAGAAGAAGGAGAAGGAGAAGGTGAAGTCCGGAGGGAGAAGCAGAAGAAGTAGAAGAAGGAGAAGCAGAAGGTGAAGTCTGGAGGGTGAATCAGAAGAAGTAGAAGAAGGAGAAGGAGAAGGTGAAGTCTGGAGGGTGAATCAGAAGAAGTAGAAGAAGGAGAAGGAGAAGGTGTAGTCTGGAGGGTGAATCAGAAGAAGTAGACGAAGGAGAAGGAAAAGGTGAAGTCTGGAGGGTGAATCAGAAGAAGCAAAAGAAGGAGAAGGAGAAGGTGAAGTCTGGAGGGTGAATCAGAAGAAGTAGAAGAAGGAGAAGGAGAAGGTGAAGTCTGGAGGGTGAATCAGAAGAAGCAGAAGAAGGAGAAGGAGAAGTTGAAGTCTGGAGGGTGAATCAGAAGAAGCAGAAGAAGGAGAAGGAGAAGGTGATGTCTGGAGGGTGAATCAGAAGAAGCAGGAGAAGGAGAAGGAGAAGGTGAAGTCTGGAGGGTGAATCAGAAGAAGCAGAAGAAGTAGAAGGAGAAGGTGAAGTCTGGAGGGTGAATCAGAAGAAGTAGAAGAAGGAGAAGGAGAAGGTGAAGTCTGGAGGGTGAATCAGAAGAAGCAGAAGAAGGAGAAGGAGAAGGTGAAGTCAGGAGGGTGAATCAGAAGAATCAGAAGAAGGAGAAGGAGAAGGTGAAGTCTGGAGGGTGAATCAGAAGAAGCAGAAGAAGGAGAAGGAGATGGTGAAGACTGGAGGGTGAATCAGAAGAAGTAGAAGAAGGAGAAGGAGAAGGTGATGTCTGGAGGGTGAATCAGAAGAAGTAGAAGAAGGAGAAGGAGAAGGCGAAGTCTGGAGGATGAATCAGAAGAAGCAGAAGAAGGAGAAGGAGAAGGTGAAGTCTGGAGGGTGAATCAGAAGAAGCAGAAGAAGGAGTAGGAGCAGATGAAGTCTGGAGGGTGAATCAGAAGAAGTAGAAGAAGGAGAAGGTGAAGTCTGGAGGGTGAATCAGAAGAAGCAGAAGAAGGAGAAGGAGAAGGTGAATACTGAAGGGTGAATCAGAAGAAGCAGAAGAAGGAGAAGGAGAAGGTGAAGTCTGGAGGGTGAATCAGAAGAAGCAGAAGAAGGAGAAGGAGAAGGTGAAGTCTGGAGGGTGAATCAGAAGAAGCAGAAGAAGGAGAAGGAGAAGGTGAAGTCTGGAGGGTGAATCAGAAGAAGTAGAAGAAGGAGAAGGAGAAGGTGAAGTCTGGAGGGTGAATCAGAAGAAGTAGAAGAAGGAGAAGGAGAAGGTGAAGTCTGGAGGGTGAATCAGAAGAAGCAGAAGAAGGAGAAGGAGAAGGAGAAGTCTGGAGGGTGAATCAGAAGAAGCAGAAGAAGGAGAAGGAGAAGATGAAGTCTGTAGGGTGAATCAGAAGAAGTAGAAGAAGGAGAAGGAGAAGGTGAAGTCTGGAGGGTGAATCAGAAGAAGCAGAAGAAGGAGAAGGAGAAGGTGAAGTCTGGAGGGTGAATCAGAAGAAGCAGAATAAGGAGAAGGAGAAGGTGAAGTCTGGAGGTTGAATCAGAAGAAGCAGAAGAAGGAGAAGGAGAAGATGAAGTCTGGAGGGTGAATCAGAAGAAGCAGAATAAGGAGAAGGAGAAGGTGAAGTCTGGAGGGTGAAGCAGAAGAAGCAGAAGAAGGAGAAGGAGAAGGTGAAGTCTGGAGGGAGAAGCAGAAAAAGTAGAAGAAGGAGAAGGAGAAGGTGAAGTCTGGAGGGTGAATCAGAAGAAGTAGAAGAAGGAGAAGGAGAAGGTGAAGTCTGGAGGGTGAATCGGAAGAAGTAGAAGAAGGAGAAGGAGAAGGTGAAGTCTGGAGGGTGAATCAGAAGAAGCAGAAGAAGGAGAAGGAGAAGGTGAAGTCGTTAGTGTGAATCAGAAGAAGTAGAAGAAGGAGAAGGAGAAGTTATAGTCTCGAGGATGAATCAGAAGAAGTGGACGAAGGAGAAGGAGAAGGTGAAGTCTGGAGGGTGAATCAGAAGATGCAGAAGAAGGAGAAGGAGAAGGTGAAGTCTGGCGCGTGAATCAGAAGAAGTAGAAGAAGGAGAAGGAGAAGGTGAAGTCTGGAGGGTGAATCAGAAGAAGCAGAAGAAGGAGAAGGAGAAGGTGAAGTCTGGAGGGTGAATCAGAAGAAGCAGAAGAAGGAGAAGGAGAAGGTGAAGTCTGGAGGGTGAATCAGAAGAAGCAGAAGAAGGAGACGGAGAAGGTGAAGTCTGGAGGGTGAATCAGAAGAAGCAGAAGAAGGAGAAGGAGAAGGTGAAGTTTGGAGGGTGAATCAGAAGAAGTAGAAGAAGGAGAAGGAGAAGGTGAAGTCTGGAGGGTGAATCAGAAGAAGCAGAAGAAGGAGAAGGAGAAGGTGAAGTCAGGAGGGTGAATCAGAAGAAGCAGAAGAAGGAGAAGGAGAAGGTGAAGTCTGGATTGTGAATCAGAAGAAGCAGAAGAAGGAGAAGGAGAAGGTGAAGTCTGGAGGGTGAATCAGAAGAAGTAGAAGAAGGAGAAGGAGAAGTTGAAGTCTGGAGGGTGAAGCAGAAGAAGTAGAAGAAGGAGAAGGAGAAGGTGAAGTCAGGAGGGTGAATCAGAAGAAGCAGAAGAAGGAGAAAGGAGAAGGTGAAGTCTGGAGGGTGAATCAGAAGAATCAGAAGAAGGAGAAGGAGAAGGTGAAATCTGGAGGGTGAAGCAGAAGAAGCAGAAGAAAGAGAAGGAGAAGGTGAAGTCTGGAGAGAGAAGCAGAAGAAGCCAAAGAAGGAGAAGGTGAAGGTGAAGACTGGAGGGTAAATCAGAAGATGTAGAAGAAGGAGAAGGAGAAGGTGAAGTCTGGAGGGTGAATCAGAAGAAGTAGAAGAAGGAGAAGGAGAAGGTGAAGTCTGGAGGGTGAATCAGAAGAAGCAGAAGAAGGAGAAGGAGAAGATGAAATCTGGAGGTGAATCAGAAGAAGTAGAAGAAGGAGAAGGAGAAGGTGAAGTCTGGAGGGTGAATCAGAAGAAGCAGAAGAAGGAGAAGGAGAAGTTGAAGTCTGGAGGGTGAATCAGAAGAAGCAGAAGAAGGAGAAGGAGAAGGTGAACTCTGGAGGGTGAATCAGAAGAAGCAGAAGAAGGAGAAGGAGAAGGTGAAGTCTGGAGGGTGAATCAGAAGAAGCAGAAGAAGTAGAAGGAGAAGGTGAAGTCTGGAGGGTGAATCAGAAGAAGTAGAAGAAGGAGAAGGAGAAGGTGAAGTCTGGAGGGTGAATCAGAAGAAGCAGAAGAAGGAGAAGGAGAAGGTGAAGTCAGGAGGGTGAATCAGAAGAAGCAGAAGAAGGAGAAGGAGAAGGTGAAGTCTGGAGGGTGAATCAGAAGAAGCAGAAGAAGGAGAAGGAGATGGTGAAGACTGGAGGGTGAATCAGAAGAAGTAGAAGAAGGAGAAGGAGAAGGTGATGTCTGGAGGGTGAATCAGAAGAAGTAGAAGAAGGAGAAGGAGAAGGCGAAGTCTGGAGGATGAATCAGAAGAAGCAGAAGAAGGAGAAGGAGAAGGTGAAGTCTGGAGGGTGAATCAGAAGAAGCAGAAGAAGGAGAAGGAGCAGATGAAGTCTGGAGGGTGAATCAGAAGAAGTAGAAGAAGGAGAAGGTGAAGTCTGGAGGGTGAATCAGAAGAAGCAGAAGAAGGAGAAGGAGAAGGTGAATACTGAAGGGTGAATCAGAAGAAGCAGAAGAAGGAGAAGGAGAAGGTGAAGTCTGGAGGGTGAATCAGAAGAAGCAGAAGAAGGAGAAGGAGAAGGTGAAGTCTGGAGGGTGAATCAGAAGAAGCAGAAGAAGGAGAAGGAGAAGGTGAAGTCTGGAGGGTGAATCAGAAGAAGTAGAAGAAGGAGAAGGAGAAGGTGAAGTCTGGAGGGTGAATCAGAAGAAGTAGAAGAAGGAGAAGGAGAAGGTGAAGTCTGGAGGGTGAATCAGAAGAAGCAGAAGAAGGAGAAGGAGAAGGTGAAGTCTGGAGGGTGAATCAGAAGAAGCAGAAGAAGGAGAAGGAGAAGATGAAGTCTGGAGGGTGAATCAGAAGAAGTAGAAGAAGGAGAAGGAGAAGGTGAAGTCTGGAGGTGAATCAGAAGAAGCAGAAGAAGGAGAAGGAGAAGATGAAATCTGGAGGGTGAATCAGAAGAAGTAGAAGAAGGAGAAGGAGAAGGTGAGGTCTGGAGGGTGAATCAGAAGAAGCAGAAGAAGGAGAAGGAGATGGTGAAGTCTGGAGGGTGAATCAGAAGAAGCAGAAGAAGAAGAAGGAGAAGGTGAAGTCTGGAGGGTGAATCAGAAGAAGCAGAAGAAGGAGAAGGAGAAGGTGAAGTCAGGAGGGTGAATCAGAAGAAGCAGAAGAAGGAGAAGGAGAAGATGAAGTTAGGAGGGTGAATCAGGAGAAGCAGAAGAAGGAGACGGAGAAGGTGAAGTCAGGGGGGTGAAGCAGAAGAAGTAGAAGAAGGAGAAGGAGAAGGTGAAGTCAGGAGGTTGAAGCAGAAGAAGCAGAAGAAGGAGAAGGAGAAGGTGAAGTCTGGAGGGCGCAGCAGAAGAAGCAGAAGAAGGAGAAGGAGAAGGTGAAGTCTGGAGGGTGAAGCAGAAGAAGCAGAAGAAGGAGAAGCTGAAGGTGAAGTCTGGAGGGTGAAGCAGAAGAAGCAGAAGAAGGAGAAAGAGAAGGTGAAGTCTGGAGGGCGAAGCAGAAGAAGCAGAAGAAGGAAAAGGAGAAGGTGAAGTCGGAGGGTGAAGCAGAAGAAGCAGAAGAAGGAGAAGGAGAAGGTGAAGTCTGGAGGGTGAATCAGAAGAAGTAGAAGAAGGAGAAGGAGAAGGTGAAGTCAGGAGGGTGAAGCAGAAGAAGCAGAAGAAGGAGAAGGAGAAGGTGAAGTCTGGAGAGTGAAGCAGAAGAAGCAGAAGAAGGAGAAGGAGAAGGTGAAGTCTGGAGGGTGAAGCAGAAGAAGCAGAAGAAGGAGAAGGAGGAAGTGAAGTCAGGAGGGTGAATCAGAAGAAGTAGAAGAAGGAGAAGGAGAAGGTGAAGTCTGGAGGGTGAATCAGAAGAAGCAGAAGAAGTAGAAGGAGAAGGTAAAGTCTGGAGGGTGAAGCAGAAGAAGTAGAAGAAGGAGAAGGAGAAGGTGATGTCTGGAGGGTGAATCAGAAGAAGCAGAAGAAGCAGAAGGAGAAGGTGAAGTCAGGAGGGTGAATCAGAAGAAGCAGAAGAAGGAGAAGGAGAAGGTGAAGTCTGGAGGGTGAATCAGAAGAAGCAGAAGAAGGAGGAGGAGAAGGTGAAGTATTGAGGGAGAAGCAGAAGAAGTAGAAGAAGGAGAAGGAGAAGGTGAAGTCTGGAGGGTGAATCAGAAGAAGTAGAAGAAGGAGAAGGAGAAGGTGAAGTCTGGAGGGTGAATCAGAAGAAGTAGAAGAAGGAGAAGGAGAAGGTGAAGTCTGGAGGGTGAAGCAGAAGAAGCAGAAGAAGGAGAAGGAGAAGGTGAAGTCGTTAGGGTGAATCAGAAGAAGTAGAAGAAGGAGAAGGAGAAGGTGTAGTCTGGAGGGTGAATCAGAAGAAGTAGACGAAGGAGAAGGAGAAGGTGAAGTCTGGAGGGTGAATCAGAAGAAGCAGAAGAAGGAGAAGGAGAAGGTGAAGTCTGGCGGGTGAATCAGAAGAAGTAGAAGAAGGAGAAGGAGAAGGTGAAGTCTGGAGGGTGAATCAGAAGAAGCAGAAGAATGAGAAGGAGAAGGTGAAGTCTGGAGGGTGAATCAGAAGAAGCAGAAGAAGGAGAAGGAGAAGGTGAAGTCTGGAGGGTGAATCAGAAGAAGCAGAAGAAGGAGAAGGAGAAGGTGAAGTCTGGAGGGTGAATCAGAAGAAGCAGAAGAAGTAGAAGGAGAAGGTGAAGTCTGGAGGGTGAATCAGAAGAAGTAGAAGAAGGAGAAGGAGAAGGTGAAGTCTGGAGGGTGAATCAGAAGAAGCAAAAGAAGGAGAAGGAAAAGGTGAAGTCAGGAGGGTTAATCAGAAGAAGCAGAAGAAGGAGAAGGAGAAGGTGAAGTCTGGAGGGTGAATCAGAAGAAGCAGAAGAAGGAGAAGGAGAAGGTGAAGTCTGGAGGGTGAATCAGAAGAAGTAGAAGAAGGAGAAGGAGAAGGTGAAGTCTGGAGGGTGAAGCAGAAGAAGTAGAAGAAGGAGAAGGAGAAGGTGAAGTCAGGAGGGTGAATCAGAAGAAGTAGAAGAAGGAGAAGGAGAAGGTGAAGTCAGGAGGGTGAATCAGAAGAAGCAGAAGAAGGAGAAGGAGAAGGTGAAGTCTGGAGGGTGAATCAGAAGAATCAGAAGAAGGAGAAGGAGAAGGTGAAGTCTGGAGGGTGAATCAGAAGAAGCAGAAGAAAGAGAAGGAGAAGGTGAAGTCTGGAGGGTGAAGCAGAAGAAGCAGAAGAAGGAGAAGGAGAAGGTGAAGTCTGGAGGGAGAAGCAGAAAAAGTAGAAGAAGGAGAAGGAGAAGGTGAAGTCTGGAGGGTGAATCAGAAGAAGTAGAAGAAGGAGAAGGAGAAGGTGAAGTCTGGAGGGTGAATCGGAAGAAGTAGAAGAAGGAGAAGGAGAAGGTGAAGTCTGGAGGGTGAATCAGAAGAAGCAGAAGAAGGAGAAGGAGAAGGTGAAGTCTGGAGGGTGAATCGGAAGAAGTAGAAGAAGGAGAAGGAGAAGGTGAAGTCTGGAGGGTGAATCAGAAGAAGCAGAAGAAGGAGAAGGAGAAGGTGAAGTTTGGAGGGTGAATCAGAAGAAGTAGAAGAAGGAGAAGGAGAAGGTGAAGTCTGGAGGGTGAATCAGAAGAAGCAGAAGAAGGAGAAGGAGAAGGTGAAGTCAGGAGGGTGAATCAGAAGAAGCAGAAGAAGGAGAAGGAGAAGGTGAAGTCTGGATTGTGAATCAGAAGAAGCAGAAGAAGGAGAAGGAGAAGGTGAAGTCTGGAGGGTGAATCAGTAGAAGTAGAAGAAGGAGAAGGAGAAGTTGAAGTCTGGAGGGTGAAGCAGAAGAAGTAGAAGAAGGAGAAGGAGAAGGTGAAGTCAGGAGGGTGAATCAGAAGAAGCAGAAGAAGGAGAAAGGAGAAGGTGAAGTCTGGAGGGTGAATCAGAAGAATCAGTAGAAGGAGAAGGAGAAGGTGAAGTCTGGAGGGTGAAGCAGAAGAAGCAGAAGAAAGAGAAGGAGAAGGTGAAGTCTGGAGAGAGAAGCAGAAGAAGCCAAAGAAGGAGAAGGCGAAGGTGAAGACTGGAGGGTAAATCAGAAGATGTAGAAGAAGGAGAAGGAGAAGGTGAAGTCTGGAGGGTGAATCAGAAGAAGTAGAAGAAGGAGAAGGAGAAGGTGAAGTCTGGAGGGTGAATCAGAAGAAGCAGAAGAAGGAGAAGGAGAAGATGAAATCTGGAGGTGAATCAGAAGAAGTAGAAGAAGGAGAAGGAGAAGGTGAAGTCTGGAGGGTGAATCAGAAGAAGCAGAAGAAGGAGAAGGAGAAGTTGAAGTCTGGAGGGTGAATCAGAAGAAGCAGAAGAAGGAGAAGGAGAAGGTGAACTCTGGAGGGTGAATCAGAAGAAGCAGAAGAAGGAGAAGGAGAAGGTGAAGTCTGGAGGGTGAATCAGAAGAAGCAGAAGAAGTAGAAGGAGAAGGTGAAGTCTGGAGGGTGAATCAGAAGAAGTAGAAGAAGGAGAAGGAGAAGGTGAAGTCTGGAGGGTGAATCAGAAGAAGCAGAAGAAGGAGAAGGAGAAGGTGAAGTCAGGAGGGTGAATCAGAAGAAGCAGAAGAAGGAGAAGGAGAAGGTGAAGTCTGGAGGGTGAATCAGAAGAAGCAGAAGAAGGAGAAGGAGATGGTGAAGACTGGAGGGTGAATCAGAAGAAGTAGAAGAAGGAGAAGGAGAAGGTGATGTCTGGAGGGTGAATCAGAAGAAGTAGAAGAAGGAGAAGGAGAAGGCGAAGTCTGGAGGATGAATCAGAAGAAGCAGAAGAAGGAGAAGGAGAAGGTGAAGTCTGGAGGGTGAATCAGAAGAAGCAGAAGAAGGAGAAGGAGCAGATGAAGTCTGGAGGGTGAATCAGAAGAAGTAGAAGAAGGAGAAGGTGAAGTCTGGAGGGTGAATCAGAAGAAGCAGAAGAAGGAGAAGGAGAAGGTGAATACTGAAGGGTGAATCAGAAGAAGCAGAAGAAGGAGAAGGAGAAGGTGAAGTCTGGAGGGTGAATCAGAAGAAGCAGAAGAAGGAGAAGGAGAAGGTGAAGTCTGGAGGGTGAATCAGAAGAAGCAGAAGAAGGAGAAGGAGAAGGTGAAGTCTGGAGGGTGAATCAGAAGAAGTAGAAGAAGGAGAAGGAGAAGGTGAAGTCTGGAGGGTGAATCAGAAGAAGTAGAAGAAGGAGAAGGAGAAGGTGAAGGCTGGAGGGTGAATCAGAAGAAGCAGAAGAAGGAGAAGGAGAAGGTGAAGTCTGGAGGGTGAATCAGAAGAAGCAGAAGAAGGAGAAGGAGAAGATGAAGTCTGGAGGGTGAATCAGAAGAAGTAGAAGAAGGAGAAGGAGAAGGTGAAGTCTGGAGGTGAATCAGAAGAAGCAGAAGAAGGAGAAGGAGAAGATGAAATCTGGAGGGTGAATCAGAAGAAGTAGAAGAAGGAGAAGGAGAAGGTGAGGTCTGGAGGGTGAATCAGAAGAAGCAGAAGAAGGAGAAGGAGATGGTGAAGTCTGGAGGGTGAATCAGAAGAAGCAGAAGAAGAAGAAGGAGAAGGTGAAGTCTGGAGGGTGAATCAGAAGAAGCAGAAGAAGGAGAAGGAGAAGGTGAAGTCAGGAGGGTGAATCAGAAGAAGCAGAAGAAGGAGAAGGAGAAGATGAAGTTAGGAGGGTGAATCAGGAGAAGCAGAAGAAGGAGACGGAGAAGGTGAAGTCAGGGGGGTGAAGCAGAAGAAGTAGAAGAAGGAGAAGGAGAAGGTGAAGTCAGGAGGGTGAAGCAGAAGAAGCAGAAGAAGGAGAAGGAGAAGGTGAAGTCTGGAGGGCGCAGCAGAAGAAGCAGAAGAAGGAGAAGGAGAAGGTGAAGTCTGGAGGGTGAAGCAGAAGAAGCAGAAGAAGGAGAAGCTGAAGGTGAAGTCTGGAGGGTGAAGCAGAAGAAGCAGAAGAAGGAGAAAGAGAAGGTGAAGTCTGGAGGGCGAAGCAGAAGAAGCAGAAGAAGGAAAAGGAGAAGGTGAAGTCTGGAGGGTGAAGCAGAAGAAGCAGAAGAAGGAGAAGGAGAAGGTGAAGTCTGGAGGGTGAATCAGAAGAAGTAGAAGAAGGAGAAGGAGAAGGTGAAGTCAGGAGGGTGAAGCAGAAGAAGCAGAAGAAGGAGAAGGAGAAGGTGAAGTCTGGAGAGTGAAGCAGAAGAAGCAGAAGAAGGAGAAGGAGAAGGTGAAGTCTGGAGGGTGAAGCAGAAGAAGCAGAAGAAGGAGAAGGAGGAAGTGAAGTCAGGAGGGTGAATCAGAAGAAGTAGAAGAAGGAGAAGGAGAAGGTGAAGTCTGGAGGGTGAATCAGAAGAAGCAGAAGAAGTAGAAGGAGAAGGTAAAGTCTGGAGGGTGAAGCAGAAGAAGTAGAAGAAGGAGAAGGAGAAGGTGATGTCTGGAGGGTGAATCAGAAGAAGCAGAAGAAGCAGAAGGAGAAGGTGAAGTCAGGAGGGTGAATCAGAAGAAGCAGAAGAAGGAGAAGGAGAAGGTGAAGTCTGGAGGGTGAATCAGAAGAAGCAGAAGAAGGAGGAGGAGAAGGTGAAGTATTGAGGGAGAAGCAGAAGAAGTAGAAGAAGGAGAAGGAGAAGGTGAAGTCTGGAGGGTGAATCAGAAGAAGTAGAAGAAGGAGAAGGAGAAGGTGAAGTCTGGAGGGTGAATCAGAAGAAGTAGAAGAAGGAGAAGGAGAAGGTGAAGTCTGGAGGGTGAAACAGAAGAAGCAGAAGAAGGAGAAGGAGAAGGTGAAGTCGTTCGGGTGAATCAGAAGAAGTAGAAGAAGGAGAAGGAGAAGGTGTAGTCTGGAGGGTGAATCAGAAGAAGTAGACGAAGGAGAAGGAGAAGGTGAAGTCTGGAGGGTGAATCAGAAGAAGCAGAAGAAGGAGAAGGAGAAGGTGAAGTCTGGCGGGTGAATCAGAAGAAGTAGAAGAAGGAGAAGGAGAAGGTGAAGTCTGGAGGGTGAATCAGAAGAAGCAGAAGAATGAGAAGGAGAAGGTGAAGTCTGGAGGGTGAATCAGAAGAAGCAGAAGAAGGAGAAGGAGAAGGTGAAGTCTGGAGGGTGAATCAGAAGAAGCAGAAGAAGGAGAAGGAGAAGGTGAAGTCTGGAGGGTGAATCAGAAGAAGCAGAAGAAGTAGAAGGAGAAGGTGAAGTCTGGAGGGTGAATCAGAAGAAGTAGAAGAAGGAGAAGGAGAAGGTGAAGTCTGGAGGGTGAATCAGAAGAAGCAAAAGAAGGAGAAGGAAAAGGTGAAGTCAGGAGGGTTAATCAGAAGAAGCAGAAGAAGGAGAAGGAGAAGGTGAAGTCTGGAGGGTGAATCAGAAGAAGCAGAAGAAGGAGAAGGAGAAGGTGAAGTCTGGAGGGTGAATCAGAAGAAGTAGAAGAAGGAGAAGGAGAAGGTGAAGTCTGGAGGGTGAAGCAGAAGAAGTAGAAGAAGGAGAAGGAGAAGGTGAAGTCAGGAGGGTGAATCAGAAGAAGTAGAAGAAGGAGAAGGAGAAGGTGAAGTCAGGAGGGTGAATCAGAAGAAGCAGAAGAAGGAGAAGGAGAAGGTGAAGTCTGGAGGGTGAATCAGAAGAATCAGAAGAAGGAGAAGGAGAAGGTGAAGTCTGGAGGGTGAATCAGAAGAAGCAGAAGAAAGAGAAGGAGAAGGTGAAGTCTGGAGGGTGAAGCAGAAGAAGCAGAAGAAGGAGAAGGAGAAGGTGAAGTCTGGAGGGAGAAGCAGAAAAAGTAGAAGAAGGAGAAGGAGAAGGTGAAGTCTGGAGGGTGAATCAGAAGAAGTAGAAGAAGGAGAAGGAGAAGGTGAAGTCTGGAGGGTGAATCGGAAGAAGTAGAAGAAGGAGAAGGAGAAGGTGAAGTCTGGAGGGTGAATCAGAAGAAGCAGAAGAAGGAGAAGGAGAAGGTGAAGTCGTTAGTGTGAATCAGAAGAAGTAGAAGAAGGAGAAGGAGAAGTTATAGTCTCGAGGATGAATCAGAAGAAGTGGACGAAGGAGAAGGAGAAGTTGAAGTCTGGAGGGTGAATCAGAAGATGCAGAAGAAGGAGAAGGAGAAGGTGAAGTCTGGCGCGTGAATCAGAAGAAGTAGAAGAAGGAGAAGGAGAAGGTGAAGTCTGGAGGGTGAATCAGAAGAAGCAGAAGAAGGAGAAGGAGAAGGTGAAGCCTGGAGGGTGAATCAGAAGAAGCAGAAGAAGGAGAAGGAGAAGGTGAAGTCTGGAGGGTGAATCAGAAGAAGCAGAAGAAGGAGACGGAGAAGGTGAAGTCTGGAGGGTGAATCAGAAGAAGCAGAAGAAGGAGAAGGAGAAGGTGAAGTTTGGAGGGTGAATCAGAAGAAGTAGAAGAAGGAGAAGGAGAAGGTGAAGTCTGGAGGGTGAATCAGAAGAAGCAGAAGAAGGAGAAGGAGAAGGTGAAGTCAGGAGGGTGAATCAGAAGAAGCAGAAGAAGGAGAAGGAGAAGGTGAAGTTAGAAGGGTGAATCAGGAGAAGCAGAAGAAGGAGACGGAGAAGGTGAAGTCAGGGGGGTGAAGCAGAAGAAGTAGAAGAAGGAGAAGGAGAAGGTGAAGTCAGGAGGGTGAAGCAGAAGAAGCAGAAGAAGGAGAAGGAGAAGGTGAAGTCTGGAGGGCGCAGCAGAAGAAGCAGAAGAAGGAAAAGGAGAAGGTGAAGTCTGGAGGGTGAAGCAGAAGAAGCAGAAGAAGGAGAAGCTGAAGGTGAAGTCTGGAGGGTGAATCAGAAGAAGTAGAAGAAGGAGAAGGAGAAGGTGAAGTCAGGAGGGTGAAGCAGAAGAAGCAGAAGAAGGAGAAGGAGAAGGTGAAGTCTGGAGGGTGAAGCAGAAGAAGCAGAAGAAGGAGAAGGAGAAGGTGAAGTCTGGAGGGCGAAGCAGAAGAAGCAGAAGAAGGACAAGGAGAAGGTGAAGTCTGGAGGGTGAAGCAGAAGAAGGAGAAGGAGAAGGTGAAGTCTGGAGGGTGAATCAGAAGAAGTAGAAGAAGGAGAAGGAGAAGGTGAAGTCAGGAGGGTGAAGCAGAAGAAGCAGAAGAAGGAGAAGGAGAAGGTGAAGTCTGGAGAGTGAAGCAGAAGAAGCAGAAGGAGAAGGAGAAGGTGAAGTCTGGAGGGTAAATCAGAAGAAGCAGAAGAAGGAGAAGGAGAAGGTGAAGTCTGGAGGGTGAATCTGAAGAAGCAGAAGAAGGAGAAGGAGAAGATGAAGTCTGGAGGGTGAATCAGAAGAAGTAGAAGAAGGAGAAGGAGAAGGTGAGGTCTGGAGGGTGAATCAGAAGAAGCAGAAGAAGGAGAAGGAGAAGTTGAAGTCTGGCGGGTGAATCAGAAGAAGCAGAAGAAGGAGAAGGAGAAGGTGAAGTCTGGAGGGTGAAGCAGAAGAAGTAGAAGAAGGAGGAGGAAAAGTTGACGTCAGGAGGGTGAATCAGAAGAGGTAGAAGAAGGAGAAGGAGAAGGTGAAGTCAGGACGGTGAATCAGAAGAAGCAGAAGAAGGAGAAGGAGAAGGTGAAGTCTGGAGGGTGAATCAGAAGAATCAGAAGAAGGAGAAGGAGAAGGTGAAGTCTGGAGGGTGAATCAGAAGAAGGAGAAGAAAGAGAAGGAGAAGTTGAAGTCTGGAGGGTGAAGCAGAAGAAGCAGAAGAAGGAGAAGGAGAAGGTGAAGACTGGAGGGTGAAACAGAAGAAGTAGAAGAAGGAGAAGGAGAAGGTGAAGTCTGGAGGGTGAATCAGAAGAAGTAGAAGAAGGAGAAGGAGAAGGTGAAGTCTGGAGGGTGAATCAGAAGAAGCAGAAGAAGGAGAAGGAGAAGGTGAAGTCTGGAGGGTGAATCTGAAGAAGCAGAAGAAGGAGAAGGAGAAGATGAAGTCTGGAGGGTGAATCAGAAGAAGTAGAAGAAGGAGAAGGAGAAGGTGAGGTCTGGAGGGTGAATCAGAAGAAGCAGAAGAAGGAGAAGGAGAAGTTGAAGTCTGGCGGGTGAATCAGAAGACGCAGAAGAAGGAGAAGGAGAAGGTGAAGTCTGGAGGGTGAATCAGAAGAAGCAGAAGAAGGAGAAGGAGAAGGTGAAGTCAGGAGGGTGAATCAGAAGAAGCAGAAGAAGGAGAAGGAGAAGGTGAAGTTAGAAGGGTGAATCAGAAGAAGCAGAAGAAGGAGAAGGAGAAGGTGAAGTCAGGGGGGTGAAGCAGAAGAAGTAGAAGAAGGACAAGGAGAAGGTGAAGTCAGGAGGGTGAAGCAGAAGAAGCAGAAGAAGGAGAAGGAGAAGGTGAAGTCTGGAGGGCGCAGCAGAAGAAGCAGAAGAAGGAGAAGGAGAAGGTGAAGTCTGGAGGGTGAAGCAGTAGAAGCAGAAGAAGGAGAAGGAGAAGGTGAAGTCTGGAGGGTGAATCAGAAGAAGTAGAAGAAGGAGAAGGAGAAGGTGAAGTCAGGAGGGTGAAGCAGAAGAAGCAGAAGAAGGAGAAGGAGAAGGTGAAGTCTGGAGGGTGAAGCAGAAGAAGCAGAAGAAGGAGAAGGAGAAGGTGAAGTCTGGAGGGCGAAGCAGAAGAAGCAGAAGAAGGAGAAGGAGAAGGTGAAGTCTGGAGGGTGAAGCAGAAGAAGCAGAAGAAGGAGAAGGAGAAGGTGAAGTCAGGGGGGTGAAGCAGAAGAAGTAGAAGAAGGAGAAGAAGAAGGTGAAGTCAGGAGGGTGAAGCAGAAGAAGCAGAAGAAGGAGAAGGAGAAGGGGAAGTCTGGAGGGTGAAGCAGAAGAAGCAGAATAAGGAGAAGGAGAAGGTGAAGTCTGGAGGGTGAAGCAGAAGAAGCAGAAGAAGGAGAAGGAGAAGGTGAAGTCTGGAGGGTTAAGCAGAAGAAGCAGAAGAAGGAGAAGGAGAAGGTGAAGTCAGGAGGGTGAATCAGAAGAAGTAGGAGAAGGAGAAGGAGAAGGTGAAGTCTGGAGGGTGAATCAGAAGAATCAGAAGAAGGAGAAGGAGAAGGTGAAGTCTGGAGGGTGAATCAGAAGAAGGAGAAGAAAGAGAAGGAGAAGTTGAAGTCTGGAGGGTGAAGCAGAAGAAGCAGAAGAAGGAGAAGGAGAAGGTGAAGACTGGAGGGTGAAACAGAAGAAGTAGAAGAAGGAGAAGGAGAAGGTGAAGTCTGGAGGGTGAATCAGAAGAAGTAGAAGAAGGAGAAGGAGAAGGTGAAGTCTGGAGGGTGAATCAGAAGAAGCAGAAGAAGGAGAAGGAGAAGGTGAAGTCTGGAGGGTGAATCTGAAGAAGCAGAAGAAGGAGAAGGAGAAGATGAAGTCTGGAGGGTGAATCAGAAGAAGTAGAAGAAGGAGAAGGAGAAGGTGAGGTCTGGAGGGTGAATCAGAAGAAGCAGAAGAAGGAGAAGGAGAAGTTGAAGTCTGGCGGGTGAATCAGAAGAAGCAGAAGAAGGAGAAGGAGAAGGTGAAGTCTGGAGGGTGAATCAGAAGAAGCAGAAGAAGGAGAAGGAGAAGGTGAAGTCAGGAGGGTGAATCAGAAGAAGCAGAAGAAGGAGAAGGAGAAGGTGAAGTTAGAAGGGTGAATCAGAAGAAGCAGAAGAAGGAGAAGGAGAAGGTGAAGTCAGGGGGGTGAAGCAGAAGAAGTAGAAGAAGGACAAGGAGAAGGTGAAGTCAGGAGGGTGAAGCAGAAGAAGCAGAAGAAGGAGAAGGAGAAGGTGAAGTCTGGAGGGCGCAGCAGAAGAAGCAGAAGAAGGAGAAGGAGAAGGTGAAGTCTGGAGGGTGAAGCAGTAGAAGCAGAAGAAGGAGAAGGAGAAGGTGAAGTCTGGAGGGTGAATCAGAAGAAGTAGAAGAAGGAGAAGGAGAAGGTGAAGTCAGGAGGGTGAAGCAGAAGAAGCAGAAGAAGGAGAAGGAGAAGGTGAAGTCTGGAGGGTGAAGCAGAAGAAGCAGAAGAAGGAGAAGGAGAAGGTGAAGTCTGGAGGGCGAAGCAGAAGAAGCAGAAGAAGGAGAAGGAGAAGGTGAAGTCTGGAGGGTGAAGCAGAAGAAGCAGAAGAAGGAGAAGGAGAAGGTGAAGTCAGGGGGGTGAAGCAGAAGAAGTAGAAGAAGGAGAAGAAGAAGGTGAAGTCAGGAGGGTGAAGCAGAAGAAGCAGAAGAAGGAGAAGGAGAAGGGGAAGTCTGGAGGGTGAAGCAGAAGAAGCAGAATAAGGAGAAGGAGAAGGTGAAGTCTGGAGGGTGAAGCAGAAGAAGCAGAAGAAGGAGAAGGAGAAGGTGAAGTCTGGAGGGTTAAGCAGAAGAAGCAGAAGAAGGAGAAGGAGAAGGTGAAGTCAGGAGGGTGAATCAGAAGAAGTAGAAGAAGGAGAAGGAGAAGGTGAAGTCTGGAGGGTGAATCAGAAGAAGTAGAAGAAGGATAAGGAGAAGGTGAAGTCTGGAGGGTGAATCTGAAGAAGTAGAAGAAGGAGAAGGAGAAGGTGAAATCTGGAGGGTGAATCAGAAGAAGCAGAAGAAGGAGAAGGAGAAGGTGAAGTCCGGAGGGAGAAGCAGAAGAAGTAGAAGAAGGAGAAGCAGAAGGTGAAGTCTGGAGGGTGAATCAGAAGAAGTAGAAGAAGGAGAAGGAGAAGGTGAAGTCTGGAGGGTGAATCAGAAGAAGTAGAAGAAGGAGAAGGAGAAGGTGTAGTCTGGAGGGTGAATCAGAAGAAGTAGACGAAGGAGAAGGAAAAGGTGAAGTCTGGAGGGTGAATCAGAAGAAGCAAAAGAAGGAGAAGGAGAAGGTGAAGTCTGGAGGGTGAATCAGAAGAAGTAGAAGAAGGAGAAGGAGAAGGTGAAGTCTGGAGGGTGAATCAGAAGAAGCAGAAGAAGGAGAAGGAGAAGTTGAAGTCTGGAGGGTGAATCAGAAGAAGCAGAAGAAGGAGAAGGAGAAGGTGATGTCTGGAGGGTGAATCAGAAGAAGCAGGAGAAGGAGAAGGAGAAGGTGAAGTCTGGAGGGTGAATCAGAAGAAGCAGAAGAAGTAGAAGGAGAAGGTGAAGTCTGGAGGGTGAATCAGAAGAAGTAGAAGAAGGAGAAGGAGAAGGTGAAGTCTGGAGGGTGAATCAGAAGAAGCAGAAGAAGGAGAAGGAGAAGGTGAAGTCAGGAGGGTGAATCAGAAGAATCAGAAGAAGGAGAAGGAGAAGGTGAAGTCTGGAGGGTGAATCAGAAGAAGCAGAAGAAGGAGAAGGAGATGGTGAAGACTGGAGGGTGAATCAGAAGAAGTAGAAGAAGGAGAAGGAGAAGGTGATGTCTGGAGGGTGAATCAGAAGAAGTAGAAGAAGGAGAAGGAGAAGGCGAAGTCTGGAGGATGAATCAGAAGAAGCAGAAGAAGGAGAAGGAGAAGGTGAAGTCTGGAGGGTGAATCAGAAGAAGCAGAAGAAGGAGAAGGAGCAGATGAAGTCTGGAGGGTGAATCAGAAGAAGTAGAAGAAGGAGAAGGTGAAGTCTGGAGGGTGAATCAGAAGAAGCAGAAGAAGGAGAAGGAGAAGGTGAATACTGAAGGGTGAATCAGAAGAAGCAGAAGAAGGAGAAGGAGAAGGTGAAGTCTGGAGGGTGAATCAGAAGAAGCAGAAGAAGGAGAAGGAGAAGGTGAAGTCTGGAGGGTGAATCAGAAGAAGCAGAAGAAGGAGAAGGAGAAGGTGAAGTCTGGAGGGTGAATCAGAAGAAGTAGAAGAAGGAGAAGGAGAAGGTGAAGTCTGGAGGGTGAATCAGAAGAAGTAGAAGAAGGAGAAGGAGAAGGTGAAGTCTGGAGGGTGAATCAGAAGAAGCAGAAGAAGGAGAAGGAGAAGGTGAAGTCTGGAGGGTGAATCAGAAGAAGCAGAAGAAGGAGAAGGAGAAGATGAAGTCTGGAGGGTGAATCAGAAGAAGTAGAAGAAGGAGAAGGAGAAGGTGAAGTCTGGAGGGTGAATCAGAAGAAGCAGAAGAAGGAGAAGGAGAAGGTGAAGTCTGGAGGGTGAATCAGAAGAAGCAGAATAAGGAGAAGGAGAAGGTGAAGTCTGGAGGTTGAATCAGAAGAAGCAGAAGAAGGAGAAGGAGAAGATGAAGTCTGGAGGGTGAATCAGAAGAAGCAGAAGAAGGAGAAGGAGAAGGTGAAGTCTGGAGGGTGAAGCAGAAGAAGCAGAAGAAGGAGAAGGAGAAGGTGAAGTCTGGAGGGAGAAGCAGAAAAAGTAGAAGAAGGAGAAGGAGAAGGTGAAGTCTGGAGGGTGAATCAGAAGAAGTAGAAGAAGGAGAAGGAGAAGGTGAAGTCTGGAGGGTGAATCGGAAGAAGTAGAAGAAGGAGAAGGAGAAGGTGAAGTCTGGAGGGTGAATCAGAAGAAGCAGAAGAAGGAGAAGGAGAAGGTGAAGCCGTTAGTGTGAATCAGAAGAAGTAGAAGAAGGAGAAGGAGAAGTTATAGTCTCGAGGATGAATCAGAAGAAGTGGACGAAGGAGAAGGAGAAGGTGAAGTCTGGAGGGTGAATCAGAAGATGCAGAAGAAGGAGAAGGAGAAGGTGAAGTCTGGCGCGTGAATCAGAAGAAGTAGAAGAAGGAGAAGGAGAAGGTGAAGTCTGGAGGGTGAATCAGAAGAAGCAGAAGAAGGAGAAGGAGAAGGTGAAGTCTGGAGGGTGAATCAGAAGAAGCAGAAGAAGGAGAAGGAGAAGGTGAAGTCTGGAGGGTGAATCAGAAGAAGCAGAAGAAGGAGACGGAGAAGGTGAAGTCTGGAGGGTGAATCAGAAGAAGCAGAAGAAGGAGAAGGAGAAGGTGAAGTTTGGAGGGTGAATCAGAAGAAGTAGAAGAAGGAGAAGGAGAAGGTGAAGTCTGGAGGGTGAATCAGAAGAAGCAGAAGAAGGAGAAGGAGAAGGTGAAGTCAGGAGGGTGAATCAGAAGAAGCAGAAGAAGGAGAAGGAGAAGGTGAAGTCTGGATTGTGAATCAGAAGAAGCAGAAGAAGGAGAAGGAGAAGGTGAAGTCTGGAGGGTGAATCAGAAGAAGTAGAAGAAGGAGAAGGAGAAGTTGAAGTCTGGAGGGTGAAGCAGAAGAAGTAGAAGAAGGAGAAGGAGAAGGTGAAGTCAGGAGGGTGAATCAGAAGAAGCAGAAGAAGGAGAAAGGAGAAGGTGAAGTCTGGAGGGTGAATCAGAAGAATCAGAAGAAGGAGAAGGAGAAGGTGAAGTCTGGAGGGTGAAGCAGAAGAAGCAGAAGAAAGAGAAGGAGAAGGTGAAGTCTGGAGAGAGAAGCAGAAGAAGCCAAAGAAGGAGAAGGCGAAGGTGAAGACTGGAGGGTAAATCAGAAGATGCAGAAGAAGGAGAAGGAGAAGGTGAAGTCTGGAGGGTGAATCAGAAGAAGTAGAAGAAGGAGAAGGAGAAGGTGAAGTCTGGAGGGTGAATCAGAAGAAGCAGAAGAAGGAGAAGGAGAAGATGAAATCTGGAGGTGAATCAGAAGAAGTAGAAGAAGGAGAAGGAGAAGGTGAAGTCTGGAGGGTGAATCAGAAGAAGCAGAAGAAGGAGAAGGAGAAGTTGAAGTCTGGAGGGTGAATCAGAAGAAGCAGAAGAAGGAGAAGGAGAAGGTGATCTCTGGAGGGTGAATCAGAAGAAGCAGAAGAAGGAGAAGGAGAAGGTGAAGTCTGGAGGGTGAATCAGAAGAAGCAGAAGAAGTAGAAGGAGAAGGTGAAGTCTGGAGGGTGAATCAGAAGAAGTAGAAGAAGGAGAAGGAGAAGGTGAAGTCTGGAGGGTGAATCAGAAGAAGCAGAAGAAGGAGAAGGAGAAGGTGAAGTCAGGAGGGTGAATCAGAAGAAGCAGAAGAAGGAGAAGGAGAAGGTGAAGTCTGGAGGGTGAATCAGAAGAAGCAGAAGAAGGAGAAGGAGATGGTGAAGACTGGAGGGTGAATCAGAAGAAGTAGAAGAAGGAGAAGGAGAAGGTGATGTCTGGAGGGTGAATCAGAAGAAGTAGAAGAAGGAGAAGGAGAAGGCGAAGTCTGGAGGATGAATCAGAAGAAGCAGAAGAAGGAGAAGGAGAAGGTGAAGTCTGGAGGGTGAATCAGAAGAAGCAGAAGAAGGAGAAGGAGCAGATGAAGTCTGGAGGGTGAAGCAGAAGAAGTAGAAGAAGGAGAAGGTGAAGTCTGGAGGGTGAATCAGAAGAAGCAGAAGAAGGAGAAGGAGAAGGTGAATACTGAAGGGTGAATCAGAAGAAGCAGAAGAAGGAGAAGGAGAAGGTGAAGTCTGGAGGGTGAATCAGAAGAAGCAGAAGAAGGAGAAGGAGAAGGTGAAGTCTGGAGGGTGAATCAGAAGAAGCAGAAGAAGGAGAAGGAGAAGGTGAAGTCTGGAGGGTGAATCAGAAGAAGTAGAAGAAGGAGAAGGAGAAGGTGAAGTCTGGAGGGTGAATCAGAAGAAGTAGAAGAAGGAGAAGGAGAAGGTGAAGTCTGGAGGGTGAATCAGAAGAAGCAGAAGAAGGAGAAGGAGAAGGTGAAGTCTGGAGGGTGAATCAGAAGAAGCAGAAGAAGGAGAAGGAGAAGATGAAGTCTGGAGGGTGAATCAGAAGAAGTAGAAGAAGGAGAAGGAGAAGGTGAAGTCTGGAGGTGAATCAGAAGAAGCAGAAGAAGGAGAAGGAGAAGATGAAATCTGGAGGGTGAATCAGAAGAAGTAGAAGAAGGAGAAGGAGAAGGTGAGGTCTGGAGGGTGAATCAGAAGAAGCAGAAGAAGGAGAAGGAGATGGTGAAGTCTGGAGGGTGAATCAGAAGAAGCAGAAGAAGAAGAAGGAGAAGGTGAAGTCTGGAGGGTGAATCAGAAGAAGCAGAAGAAGGAGAAGGAGAAGGTGAAGTCAGGAGGGTGAATCAGAAGAAGCAGAAGAAGGAGAAGGAGAAGGTGAAGTTAGGAGGGTGAATCAGGAGAAGCAGAAGAAGGAGACGGAGAAGGTGAAGTCAGGGGGGTGAAGCAGAAGAAGTAGAAGAAGGAGAAGGAGAAGGTGAAGTCAGGAGGGTGAAGCAGAAGAAGCAGAAGAAGGAGAAGGAGAAGGTGAAGTCTGGAGGGCGCAGCAGAAGAAGGAGAAGAAAGAGAAGGAGAAGTTGAAGTCTGGAGGGTGAAGCAGAAGAAGCAGAAGAAGGAGAAGGAGAAGGTGAAGACTGGAGGGTGAAACAGAAGAAGTAGAAGAAGGAGAAGGAGAAGGTGAAGTCTGGAGGGTGAATCAGAAGAAGTAGAAGAAGGAGAAGGAGAAGGTGAAGTCTGGAGGGTGAAGCAGAAGAAGTAGAAGAAGGAGAAGGAGAAGGTGAAGTCAGGAGGGTGAATCAGAAGAAGCAGAAGAAGGAGAAAGGAGAAGGTGAAGTCTGGAGGGTGAATCAGAAGAATCAGAAGAAGGAGAAGGAGAAGGTGAAGTCTGGAGGGTGAAGCAGAAGAAGCAGAAGAAAGAGAAGGAGAAGGTGAAGTCTGGAGAGAGAAGCAGAAGAAGCCAAAGAAGGAGAAGGCGAAGGTGAAGACTGGAGGGTAAATCAGAAGATGCAGAAGAAGGAGAAGGAGAAGGTGAAGTCTGGAGGGTGAATCAGAAGAAGTAGAAGAAGGAGAAGGAGAAGGTGAAGTCTGGAGGGTGAATCAGAAGAAGCAGAAGAAGGAGAAGGAGAAGATGAAATCTGGAGGTGAATCAGAAGAAGTAGAAGAAGGAGAAGGAGAAGGTGAAGTCTGGAGGGTGAATCAGAAGAAGCAGAAGAAGGAGAAGGAGAAGTTGAAGTCTGGAGGGTGAATCAGAAGAAGCAGAAGAAGGAGAAGGAGAAGGTGATCTCTGGAGGGTGAATCAGAAGAAGCAGAAGAAGGAGAAGGAGAAGGTGAAGTCTGGAGGGTGAATCAGAAGAAGCAGAAGAAGTAGAAGGAGAAGGTGAAGTCTGGAGGGTGAATCAGAAGAAGTAGAAGAAGGAGAAGGAGAAGGTGAAGTCTGGAGGGTGAATCAGAAGAAGCAGAAGAAGGAGAAGGAGAAGGTGAAGTCAGGAGGGTGAATCAGAAGAAGCAGAAGAAGGAGAAGGAGAAGGTGAAGTCTGGAGGGTGAATCAGAAGAAGCAGAAGAAGGAGAAGGAGATGGTGAAGACTGGAGGGTGAATCAGAAGAAGTAGAAGAAGGAGAAGGAGAAGGTGATGTCTGGAGGGTGAATCAGAAGAAGTAGAAGAAGGAGAAGGAGAAGGCGAAGTCTGGAGGATGAATCAGAAGAAGCAGAAGAAGGAGAAGGAGAAGGTGAAGTCTGGAGGGTGAATCAGAAGAAGCAGAAGAAGGAGAAGGAGCAGATGAAGTCTGGAGGGTGAAGCAGAAGAAGTAGAAGAAGGAGAAGGTGAAGTCTGGAGGGTGAATCAGAAGAAGCAGAAGAAGGAGAAGGAGAAGGTGAATACTGAAGGGTGAATCAGAAGAAGCAGAAGAAGGAGAAGGAGAAGGTGAAGTCTGGAGGGTGAATCAGAAGAAGCAGAAGAAGGAGAAGGAGAAGGTGAAGTCTGGAGGGTGAATCAGAAGAAGCAGAAGAAGGAGAAGGAGAAGGTGAAGTCTGGAGGGTGAATCAGAAGAAGTAGAAGAAGGAGAAGGAGAAGGTGAAGTCTGGAGGGTGAATCAGAAGAAGTAGAAGAAGGAGAAGGAGAAGGTGAAGTCTGGAGGGTGAATCAGAAGAAGCAGAAGAAGGAGAAGGAGAAGGTGAAGTCTGGAGGGTGAATCAGAAGAAGCAGAAGAAGGAGAAGGAGAAGATGAAGTCTGGAGGGTGAATCAGAAGAAGTAGAAGAAGGAGAAGGAGAAGGTGAAGTCTGGAGGTGAATCAGAAGAAGCAGAAGAAGGAGAAGGAGAAGATGAAATCTGGAGGGTGAATCAGAAGAAGTAGAAGAAGGAGAAGGAGAAGGTGAGGTCTGGAGGGTGAATCAGAAGAAGCAGAAGAAGGAGAAGGAGATGGTGAAGTCTGGAGGGTGAATCAGAAGAAGCAGAAGAAGAAGAAGGAGAAGGTGAAGTCTGGAGGGTGAATCAGAAGAAGCAGAAGAAGGAGAAGGAGAAGGTGAAGTCAGGAGGGTGAATCAGAAGAAGCAGAAGAAGGAGAAGGAGAAGGTGAAGTTAGGAGGGTGAATCAGGAGAAGCAGAAGAAGGAGACGGAGAAGGTGAAGTCAGGGGGGTGAAGCAGAAGAAGTAGAAGAAGGAGAAGGAGAAGGTGAAGTCAGGAGGGTGAAGCAGAAGAAGCAGAAGAAGGAGAAGGAGAAGGTGAAGTCTGGAGGGCGCAGCAGAAGAAGGAGAAGAAAGAGAAGGAGAAGTTGAAGTCTGGAGGGTGAAGCAGAAGAAGCAGAAGAAGGAGAAGGAGAAGGTGAAGACTGGAGGGTGAAACAGAAGAAGTAGAAGAAGGAGAAGGAGAAGGTGAAGTCTGGAGGGTGAATCAGAAGAAGTAGAAGAAGGAGAAGGAGAAGGTGAAGTCTGGAGGGTGAATCAGAAGAAGCAGAAGAAGGAGAAGGAGAAGGTGAAGTCTGGAGGGTGAATCTGAAGAAGCAGAAGAAGGAGAAGGAGAAGATGAAGTCTGGAGGGTGAATCAGAAGAAGTAGAAGAAGGAGAAGGAGAAGGTGAGGTCTGGAGGGTGAATCAGAAGAAGCAGAAGAAGGAGAAGGAGAAGTTGAAGTCTGGCGGGTGAATCAGAAGACGCAGAAGGAGGAGAAGGAGAAGGTGAAGTCTGGAGGGTGAATCAGAAGAAGCAGAAGAAGGAGAAGGAGAAGGTGAAGTCAGGAGGGTGAATCAGAAGAAGCAGAAGAAGGAGAAGGAGAAGGTGAAGTTAGAAGGGTGAATCAGAAGAAGCAGAAGAAGGAGAAGGAGAAGGTGAAGTCAGGGGGGTGAAGCAGAAGAAGTAGAAGAAGGACAAGGAGAAGGTGAAGTCAGGAGGGTGAAGCAGAAGAAGCAGAAGAAGGAGAAGGAGAAGGTGAAGTCTGGAGGGCGCAGCAGAAGAAGCAGAAGAAGGAGAAGGAGAAGGTGAAGTCTGGAGGGTGAAGCAGTAGAAGCAGAAGAAGGAGAAGGAGAAGGTGAAGTCTGGAGGGTGAATCAGAAGAAGTAGAAGAAGGAGAAGGAGAAGGTGAAGTCAGGAGGGTGAAGCAGAAGAAGCAGAAGAAGGAGAAGGAGAAGGTGAAGTCTGGAGGGTGAAGCAGAAGAAGCAGAAGAAGGAGAAGGAGAAGGTGAAGTCTGGAGGGCGAAGCAGAAGAAGCAGAAGAAGGAGAAGGAGAAGGTGAAGTCTGGAGGGTGAAGCAGAAGAAGCAGAAGAAGGAGAAGGAGAAGGTGAAGTCAGGGGGGTGAAGCAGAAGAAGTAGAAGAAGGAGAAGAAGAAGGTGAAGTCAGGAGGGTGAAGCAGAAGAAGCAGAAGAAGGAGAAGGAGAAGGGGAAGTCTGGAGGGTGAAGCAGAAGAAGCAGAATAAGGAGAAGGAGAAGGTGAAGTCTGGAGGGTGAAGCAGAAGAAGCAGAAGAAGGAGAAGGAGAAGGTGAAGTCTGGAGGGTTAAGCAGAAGAAGCAGAAGAAGGAGAAGGAGAAGGTGAAGTCAGGAGGGTGAATCAGAAGAAGTAGGAGAAGGAGAAGGAGAAGGTGAAGTCTGGAGGGTGAATCAGAAGAATCAGAACAAGGAGAAGGAGAAGGTGAAGTCTGGAGGGTGAATCAGAAGAAGGAGAAGAAAGAGAAGGAGAAGTTGAAGTCTGGAGGGTGAAGCAGAAGAAGCAGAAGAAGGAGAAGGAGAAGGTGAAGACTGGAGGGTGAAACAGAAGAAGTAGAAGAAGGAGAAGGAGAAGGTGAAGTCTGGAGGGTGAATCAGAAGAAGTAGAAGAAGGAGAAGGAGAAGGTGAAGTCTGGAGGGTGAATCAGAAGAAGCAGAAGAAGGAGAAGGAGAAGGTGAAGTCTGGAGGGTGAATCTGAAGAAGCAGAAGAAGGAGAAGGAGAAGATGAAGTCTGGAGGGTGAATCAGAAGAAGTAGAAGAAGGAGAAGGAGAAGGTGAGGTCTGGAGGGTGAATCAGAAGAAGCAGAAGAAGGAGAAGGAGAAGTTGAAGTCTGGTGGGTGAATCAGAAGAAGCAGAAGAAGGAGAAGGAGAAGGTGAAGTCTGGAGGGTGAATCAGAAGAAGCAGAAGAAGGAGAAGGAGAAGGTGAAGTCAGGAGGGTGAATCAGAAGAAGCAGAAGAAGGAGAAGGAGAAGGTGAAGTTAGAAGGGTGAATCAGAAGAAGCAGAAGAAGGAGAAGGAGAAGGTGAAGTCAGGGGGGTGAAGCAGAAGAAGTAGAAGAAGGACAAGGAGAAGGTGAAGTCAGGAGGGTGAAGCAGAAGAAGCAGAAGAAGGAGAAGGAGAAGGTGAAGTCTGGAGGGCGCAGCAGAAGAAGCAGAAGAAGGAGAAGGAGAAGGTGAAGTCTGGAGGGTGAAGCAGTAGAAGCAGAAGAAGGAGAAGGAGAAGGTGAAGTCTGGAGGGTGAATCAGAAGAAGTAGAAGAAGGAGAAGGAGAAGGTGAAGTCAGGAGGGTGAAGCAGAAGAAGCAGAAGAAGGAGAAGGAGAAGGTGAAGTCTGGAGGGTGAAGCAGAAGAAGCAGAAGAAGGAGAAGGAGAAGGTGAAGTCTGGAGGGCGAAGCAGAAGAAGCAGAAGAAGGAGAAGGAGAAGGTGAAGTCTGGAGGGTGAAGCAGAAGAAGCAGAAGAAGGAGAAGGAGAAGGTGAAGTCAGGGGGGTGAAGCAGAAGAAGTAGAAGAAGGAGAAGAAGAAGGTGAAGTCAGGAGGGTGAAGCAGAAGAAGCAGAAGAAGGAGAAGGAGAAGGGGAAGTCTGGAGGGTGAAGCAGAAGAAGCAGAATAAGGAGAAGGAGAAGGTGAAGTCTGGAGGGTGAAGCAGAAGAAGCAGAAGAAGGAGAAGGAGAAGGTGAAGTCTGGAGGGTTAAGCAGAAGAAGCAGAAGAAGGAGAAGGAGAAGGTGAAGTCAGGAGGGTGAATCAGAAGAAGTAGAAGAAGGAGAAGGAGAAGGTGAAGTCTGGAGGGTGAATCAGAAGAAGTAGAAGAAGGATAAGGAGAAGGTGAAGTCTGGAGGGTGAATCTGAAGAAGTAGAAGAAGGAGAAGGAGAAGGTGAAATCTGGAGGGTGAATCAGAAGAAGCAGAAGAAGGAGAAGGAGAAGGTGAAGTCCGGAGGGAGAAGCAGAAGAAGTAGAAGAAGGAGAAGCAGAAGGTGAAGTCTGGAGGGTGAATCAGAAGAAGTAGAAGAAGGAGAAGGAGAAGGTGAAGTCTGGAGGGTGAATCAGAAGAAGTAGAAGAAGGAGAAGGAGAAGGTGAAGTCTGGAGGGTGAATCAGAAGAAGCAAAAGAAGGAGAAGGAGAAGGTGAAGTCTGGAGGGTGAATCAGAAGAAGTAGAAGAAGGAGAAGGAGAAGGTGAAGTCTGGAGGGTGAATCAGAAGAAGCAGAAGAAGGAGAAGGAGAAGTTGAAGTCTGGAGGGTGAATCAGAAGAAGCAGAAGAAGGAGAAGGAGAAGGTGATGTCTGGAGGGTGAATCAGAAGAAGCAGGAGAAGGAGAAGGAGAAGGTGAAGTCTGGAGGGTGAATCAGAAGAAGCAGAAGAAGTAGAAGGAGAAGGTGAAGTCTGGAGGGTGAATCAGAAGAAGTAGAAGAAGGAGAAGGAGAAGGTGAAGTCTGGAGGGTGAATCAGAAGAAGCAGAAGAAGGAGAAGGAGAAGGTGAAGTCAGGAGGGTGAATCAGAAGAATCAGAAGAAGGAGAAGGAGAAGGTGAAGTCTGGAGGGTGAATCAGAAGAAGCAGAAGAAGGAGAAGGAGATGGTGAAGACTGGAGGGTGAATCAGAAGAAGTAGAAGAAGGAGAAGGAGAAGGTGATGTCTGGAGGGTGAATCAGAAGAAGTAGAAGAAGGAGAAGGAGAAGGCGAAGTCTGGAGGATGAATCAGAAGAAGCAGAAGAAGGAGAAGGAGAAGGTGAAGTCTGGAGGGTGAATCAGAAGAAGCAGAAGAAGGAGAAGGAGCAGATGAAGTCTGGAGGGTGAATCAGAAGAAGTAGAAGAAGGAGAAGGTGAAGTCTGGAGGGTGAATCAGAAGAAGCAGAAGAAGGAGAAGGAGAAGGTGAATACTGAAGGGTGAATCAGAAGAAGCAGAAGAAGGAGAAGGAGAAGGTGAAGTCTGGAGGGTGAATCAGAAGAAGCAGAAGAAGGAGAAGGAGAAGGTGAAGTCTGGAGGGTGAATCAGAAGAAGCAGAAGAAGGAGAAGGAGAAGGTGAAGTCTGGAGGGTGAATCAGAAGAAGTAGAAGAAGGAGAAGGAGAAGGTGAAGTCTGGAGGGTGAATCAGAAGAAGTAGAAGAAGGAGAAGGAGAAGGTGAAGTCTGGAGGGTGAATCAGAAGAAGCAGAAGAAGGAGAAGGAGAAGGTGAAGTCTGGAGGGTGAATCAGAAGAATCAGAAGAAGGAGAAGGAGAAGATGAAGTCTGGAGGGTGAATCAGAAGAAGTAGAAGAAGGAGAAGGAGAAGGTGAAGTCTGGAGGGTGAATCAGAAGAAGCAGAAGAAGGAGAAGGAGAAGGTGAAGTCTGGAGGGTGAATCAGAAGAAGCAGAATAAGGAGAAGGAGAAGGTGAAGTCTGGAGGTTGAATCAGAAGAAGCAGAAGAAGGAGAAGGAGAAGATGAAGTCTGGAGGGTGAATCAGATGAAGCAGAATAAGGAGAAGGAGAAGGTGAAGTCTGGAGGGTGAAGCAGAAGAAGCAGAAGAAGGAGAAGGAGAAGGTGAAGTCTGGAGGGAGAAGCAGAAAAAGTAGAAGAAGGAGAAGGAGAAGGTGAAGTCTGGAGGGTGAATCAGAAGAAGTAGAAGAAGGAGAAGGAGAAGGTGAAGTCTGGAGGGTGAATCGGAAGAAGTAGAAGAAGGAGAAGGAGAAGGTGAAGTCTGGAGGGTGAATCAGAAGAAGCAGAAGAAGGAGAAGGAGAAGGTGAAGCCGTTAGTGTGAATCAGAAGAAGTAGAAGAAGGAGAAGGAGAAGTTATAGTCTCGAGGATGAATCAGAAGAAGTGGACGAAGGAGAAGGAGAAGGTGAAGTCTGGAGGGTGAATCAGAAGATGCAGAAGAAGGAGAAGGAGAAGGTGAAGTCTGGCGCGTGAATCAGAAGAAGTAGAAGAAGGAGAAGGAGAAGGTGAAGTCTGGAGGGTGAATCAGAAGAAGCAGAAGAAGGAGAAGGAGAAGGTGAAGTCTGGAGGGTGAATCAGAAGAAGCAGAAGAAGGAGAAGGAGAAGGTGAAGTCTGGAGGGTGAATCAGAAGAAGCAGAAGAAGGAGACGGAGAAGGTGAAGTCTGGAGGGTGAATCAGAAGAAGCAGAAGAAGGAGAAGGAGAAGGTGAAGTTTGGAGGGTGAATCAGAAGAAGTAGAAGAAGGAGAAGGAGAAGGTGAAGTCTGGAGGGTGAATCAGAAGAAGCAGAAGAAGGAGAAGGAGAAGGTGAAGTCAGGAGGGTGAATCAGAAGAAGCAGAAGAAGGAGAAGGAGAAGGTGAAGTCTGGATTGTGAATCAGAAGAAGCAGAAGAAGGAGAAGGAGAAGGTGAAGTCTGGAGGGTGAATCAGAAGAAGTAGAAGAAGGAGAAGGAGAAGTTGAAGTCTGGAGGGTGAAGCAGAAGAAGTAGAAGAAGGAGAAGGAGAAGGTGAAGTCAGGAGGGTGAATCAGAAGAAGCAGAAGAAGGAGAAAGGAGAAGGTGAAGTCTGGAGGGTGAATCAGAAGAATCAGAAGAAGGAGAAGGAGAAGGTGAAGTCTGGAGGGTGAAGCAGAAGAAGCAGAAGAAAGAGAAGGAGAAGGTGAAGTCTGGAGAGAGAAGCAGAAGAAGCCAAAGAAGGAGAAGGCGAAGGTGAAGACTGGAGGGTAAATCAGAAGATGTAGAAGAAGGAGAAGGAGAAGGTGAAGTCTGGAGGGTGAATCAGAAGAAGTAGAAGAAGGAGAAGGAGAAGGTGAAGTCTGGAGGGTGAATCAGAAGAAGCAGAAGAAGGAGAAGGAGAAGATGAAATCTGGAGGTGAATCAGAAGAAGTAGAAGAAGGAGAAGGAGAAGGTGAAGTCTGGAGGGTGAATCAGAAGAAGCAGAAGAAGGAGAAGGAGAAGTTGAAGTCTGGAGGGTGAATCAGAAGAAGCAGAAGAAGGAGAAGGAGAAGGTGATCTCTGGAGGGTGAATCAGAAGAAGCAGAAGAAGGAGAAGGAGAAGGTGAAGTCTGGAGGGTGAATCAGAAGAAGCAGAAGAAGTAGAAGGAGAAGGTGAAGTCTGGAGGGTGAATCAGAAGAAGTAGAAGAAGGAGAAGGAGAAGGTGAAGTCTGGAGGGTGAATCAGAAGAAGCAGAAGAAGGAGAAGGAGAAGGTGAAGTCAGGAGGGTGAATCAGAAGAAGCAGAAGAAGGAGAAGGAGAAGGTGAAGTCTGGAGGGTGAATCAGAAGAAGCAGAAGAAGGAGAAGGAGATGGTGAAGACTGGAGGGTGAATCAGAAGAAGTAGAAGAAGGAGAAGGAGAAGGTGATGTCTGGAGGGTGAATCAGAAGAAGTAGAAGAAGGAGAAGGAGAAGGCGAAGTCTGGAGGATGAATCAGAAGAAGCAGAAGAAGGAGAAGGAGAAGGTGAAGTCTGGAGGGTGAATCAGAAGAAGCAGAAGAAGGAGAAGGAGCAGATGAAGTCTGGAGGGTGAATCAGAAGAAGTAGAAGAAGGAGAAGGTGAAGTCTGGAGGGTGAATCAGAAGAAGCAGAAGAAGGAGAAGGAGAAGGTGAATACTGAAGGGTGAATCAGAAGAAGCAGAAGAAGGAGAAGGAGAAGGTGAAGTCTGGAGGGTGAATCAGAAGAAGCAGAAGAAGGAGAAGGAGAAGGTGAAGTCTGGAGGGTGAATCAGAAGAAGCAGAAGAAGGAGAAGGAGAAGGTGAAGTCTGGAGGGTGAATCAGAAGAAGTAGAAGAAGGAGAAGGAGAAGGTGAAGTCTGGAGGGTGAATCAGAAGAAGTAGAAGAAGGAGAAGGAGAAGGTGAAGTCTGGAGGGTGAATCAGAAGAAGCAGAAGAAGGAGAAGGAGAAGGTGAAGTCTGGAGGGTGAATCAGAAGAAGCAGAAGAAGGAGAAGGAGAAGATGAAGTCTGGAGGGTGAATCAGAAGAAGTAGAAGAAGGAGAAGGAGAAGGTGAAGTCTGGAGGTGAATCAGAAGAAGCAGAAGAAGGAGAAGGAGAAGATGAAATCTGGAGGGTGAATCAGAAGAAGTAGAAGAAGGAGAAGGAGAAGGTGAGGTCTGGAGGGTGAATCAGAAGAAGCAGAAGAAGGAGAAGGAGATGGTGAAGTCTGGAGGGTGAATCAGAAGAAGCAGAAGAAGAAGAAGGAGAAGGTGAAGTCTGGAGGGTGAATCAGAAGAAGCAGAAGAAGGAGAAGGAGAAGGTGAAGTCAGGAGGGTGAATCAGAAGAAGCAGAAGAAGGAGAAGGAGAAGGTGAAGTTAGGAGGGTGAATCAGGAGAAGCAGAAGAAGGAGACGGAGAAGGTGAAGTCAGGGGGGTGAAGCAGAAGAAGTAGAAGAAGGAGAAGGAGAAGGTGAAGTCAGGAGGGTGAAGCAGAAGAAGCAGAAGAAGGAGAAGGAGAAGGTGAAGTCTGGAGGGCGCAGCAGAAGAAGCAGAAGAAGGAGAAGGAGAAGGTGAAGTCTGGAGGGTGAAGCAGAAGAAGCAGAAGAAGGAGAAGCTGAAGGTGAAGTCTGGAGGGTGAAGCAGAAGAAGCAGAAGAAGGAGAAAGAGAAGGTGAAGTCTGGAGGGCGAAGCAGAAGAAGCAGAAGAAGGAAAAGGAGAAGGTGAAGTCTGGAGGGTGAAGCAGAAGAAGCAGAAGAAGGAGAAGGAGAAGGTGAAGTCTGGAGGGTGAATCAGAAGAAGTAGAAGAAGGAGAAGGAGAAGGTGAAGTCAGGAGGGTGAAGCAGAAGAAGCAGAAGAAGGAGAAGGAGAAGGTGAAGTCTGGAGAGTGAAGCAGAAGAAGCAGAAGAAGGAGAAGGAGAAGGTGAAGTCTGGAGGGTGAAGCAGAAGAAGCAGAAGAAGGAGAAGGAGGAAGTGAAGTCAGGAGGGTGAATCAGAAGAAGTAGAAGAAGGAGAAGGAGAAGGTGAAGTCAGGAGGGTGAATCAGAAGAAGCAGAAGAAGGAGAAGGTGAAGTCTGGAGGGTGAATCAGAAGAAGCAGAAGAAGGAGGAGGAGAAGGTGAAGTATTGAGGGAGAAGCAGAAGAAGTAGAAGAAGGAGAAGGAGAAGGTGAAGTCTGGAGGGTGAATCAGAAGAAGTAGAAGAAGGAGAAGGAGAAGGTGAAGTCTGGAGGGTGAATCAGAAGAAGTAGAAGAAGGAGAAGGAGAAGGTGAAGTCTGGAGGGTGAAACAGAAGAAGCAGAAGAAGGAGAAGGAGAAGGTGAAGTCGTTAGGGTGAATCAGGAGAAGTAGAAGAAGGAGAAGGAGAAGGTGTAGTCTGGAGGGTGAATCAGAAGAAGTAGACGAAGGAGAAGGAGAAGGTGAAGTCTGGAGGGTGAATCAGAAGAAGCAGAAGAAGGAGAAGGAGAAGGTGAAGTCTGGCGGGTGAATCAGAAGAAGTAGAAGAAGGAGAAGGAGAAGGTGAAGTCTGGAGGGTGAATCAGAAGAAGCAGAAGAATGAGAAGGAGAAGGTGAAGTCTGGAGGGTGAATCAGAAGAAGCAGAAGAAGGAGAAGGAGAAGGTGAAGTCTGGAGGGTGAATCAGAAGAAGCAGAAGAAGGAGAAGGAGAAGGTGAAGTCTGGAGGGTGAATCAGAAGAAGCAGAAGAAGTAGAAGGAGAAGGTGAAGTCTGGAGGGTGAATCAGAAGAAGTAGAAGAAGGAGAAGGAGAAGGTGAAGTCTGGAGGGTGAATCAGAAGAAGCAAAAGAAGGAGAAGGAAAAGGTGAAGTCAGGAGGGTTAATCAGAAGAAGCAGAAGAAGGAGAAGGAGAAGGTGAAGTCTGGAGGGTGAATCAGAAGAAGTAGAAGAAGGAGAAGGAGAAGGTGAAGTCTGGAGGGTGAAGCAGAAGAAGTAGAAGAAGGAGAAGGAGAAGGTGAAGTCAGGAGGGTGAATCAGAAGAAGTAGAAGAAGGAGAAGGAGAAGGTGAAGTCAGGAGGGTGAATCAGAAGAAGCAGAAGAAGGAGAAGGAGAAGGTGAAGTCTGGAGGGTGAATCAGAAGAATCAGAAGAAGGAGAAGGAGAAGGTGAAGTCTGGAGGGAGAAGCAGAAAAAGTAGAAGAAGGAGAAGGAGAAGGTGAAGTCTGGAGGGTGAATCAGAAGAAGTAGAAGAAGGAGAAGGAGAAGGTGAAGTCTGGAGGGTGAATCGGAAGAAGTAGAAGAAGGAGAAGGAGAAGGTGAAGTCTGGAGGGTGAATCAGAAGAAGCAGAAGAAGGAGAAGGAGAAGGTGAAGTCGTTAGTGTGAATCAGAAGAAGTAGAAGAAGGAGAAGGAGAAGTTATAGTCTCGAGGATGAATCAGAAGAAGTGGACGAAGGAGAAGGAGAAGGTGAAGTCTGGAGGGTGAATCAGAAGATGCAGAAGAAGGAGAAGGAGAAGGTGAAGTCTGGCGCGTGAATCAGAAGAAGTAGAAGAAGGAGAAGGAGAAGGTGAAGTCTGGAGGGTGAATCAGAAGAAGCAGAAGAAGGAGAAGGAGAAGGTGAAGTCTGGAGGGTGAATCAGAAGAAGCAGAAGAAGGAGAAGGAGAAGGTGAAGTCTGGAGGGTGAATCAGAAGAAGCAGAAGAAGGAGACGGAGAAGGTGAAGTCTGGAGGGTGAATCAGAAGAAGCAGAAGAAGGAGAAGGAGAAGGTGAAGTTTGGAGGGTGAATCAGAAGAAGTAGAAGAAGGAGAAGGAGAAGGTGAAGTCTGGAGGGTGAATCAGAAGAAGCAGAAGAAGGAGAAGGAGAAGGTGAAGTCAGGAGGGTGAATCAGAAGAAGCAGAAGAAGGAGAAGGAGAAGGTGAAGTCTGGATTGTGAATCAGAAGAAGCAGAAGAAGGAGAAGGAGAAGGTGAAGTCTGGAGGGTGAATCAGAAGAAGTAGAAGAAGGAGAAGGAGAAGTTGAAGTCTGGAGGGTGAAGCAGAAGAAGTAGAAGAAGGAGAAGGAGAAGGTGAAGTCAGGAGGGTGAATCAGAAGAAGCAGAAGAAGGAGAAAGGAGAAGGTGAAGTCTGGAGGGTGAATCAGAAGAATCAGAAGAAGGAGAAGGAGAAGGTGAAGTCTGGAGGGTGAAGCAGAAGAAGCAGAAGAAAGAGAAGGAGAAGGTGAAGTCTGGAGAGAGAAGCAGAAGAAGCCAAAGAAGGAGAAGGCGAAGGTGAAGACTGGAGGGTAAATCAGAAGATGTAGAAGAAGGAGAAGGAGAAGGTGAAGTCTGGAGGGTGAATCAGAAGAAGTAGAAGAAGGAGAAGGAGAAGGTGAAGTCTGGAGGGTGAATCAGAAGAAGCAGAAGAAGGAGAAGGAGAAGATGAAATCTGGAGGTGAATCAGAAGAAGTAGAAGAAGGAGAAGGAGAAGGTGAGGTCTGGAGGGTGAATCAGAAGAAGCAGAAGAAGGAGAAGGAGATGGTGAAGTCTGGAGGGTGAATCAGAAGAAGCAGAAGAAGAAGAAGGAGAAGGTGAAGTCTGGAGGGTGAATCAGAAGAAGCAGAAGAAGGAGAAGGAGAAGGTGAAGTCAGGAGGGTGAATCAGAAGAAGCAGAAGAAGGAGAAGGAGAAGGTGAAGTTAGGAGGGTGAATCAGGAGAAGCAGAAGAAGGAGACGGAGAAGGTGAAGTCAGGGGGGTGAAGCAGAAGAAGTAGAAGAAGGAGAAGGAGAAGGTGAAGTCAGGAGGGTGAAGCAGAAGAAGCAGAAGAAGGAGAAGGAGAAGGTGAAGTCTGGAGGGCGCAGCAGAAGAAGCAGAAGAAGGAAAAGGAGAAGGCGAAGTCTGGAGGGTGAAGCAGAAGAAGCAGAAGAAGGAGAAGCTGAAGGTGAAGTCTGGAGGGTGAATCAGAAGAAGTAGAAGAAGGAGAAGGAGAAGGTGAAGTCTGGAGGGTGAAGCAGAAGAAGCAGAAGAAGGAGAAGGAGAAGGTGAAGTCTGGAGGGCGAAGCAGAAGAAGCAGAAGAAGGAGAAGGAGAAGGTGAAGTCTGGAGGGTGAAGCAGAAGAAGCTGAAGAAGGAGAAGGAGAAGGTGAAGTCTGGAGGGTGAATCAGAAGAAGTAGAAGAAGGAGAAGGAGAAGGTGAAGTCAGGAGGGTGAAGCAGAAGAAGCAGAAGAAGGAGAAGGAGAAGGTGAAGTCTGGAGAGTGAAGCAGAAGAAGCAGAAGTAGGAGAAGGAGAAGGTGAAGTCTGGAGTGTAAATCAGAAGAAGCAGAAGAAGGAGAAGGAGAAGGTGAAGTCTGGAGGGTGAATCTGAAGAAGCAGAAGAAGGAGAAGGAGAAGATGAAGTCTGGAGGGTGAATCAGAAGAAGTAGAAGAAGGAGAAGGAGAAGGTGAGGTCTGGAGGGTGAATCAGAAGAAGCAGAAGAAGGAGAAGGAGAAGTTGAAGTCTGGCGGGTGAATCAGAAGAAGCAGAAGAAGGAGAAGGAGAAGGTGAAGTCTGGAGGGTGAAGCAGAAGAAGTAGAAGAAGGAGAAGGAAAAGTTGACGTCAGGAGGGTGAATCAGAAGAGGTAGAAGAAGGAGAAGGAGAAGGTGAAGTCAGGACGGTGAATCAGAAGAAGCAGAAGAAGGAGAAGGAGAAGGTGAAGTCTGGAGGGTGAATCAGAAGAATCAGAAGAAGGAGAAGGAGAAGGTGAAGTCTGGAGGGTGAATCAGAAGAAGGAGAAGAAAGAGAAGGAGAAGTTGAAGTCTGGAGGGTGAAGCAGAAGAAGCAGAAGAAGGAGAAGGAGAAGGTGAAGACTGGAGGGTGAAACAGAAGAAGTAGAAGAAGGAGAAGGAGAAGGTGAAGTCTGGAGGGTGAATCAGAAGAAGTAGAAGAAGGAGAAGGAGAAGGTGAAGTCTGGAAGTTGAATCAGAAGAAGCAGAAGAAGGAGAAGGAGAAGGTGAAGTCTGGAGGGTGAATCTGAAGAAGCAGAAGAAGGAGAAGGAGAAGATGAAGTCTGGAGGGTGAATCAGAAGAAGTAGAAGAAGGAGAAGGAGAAGGTGAGGTCTGGAGGGTGAATGAGAAGAAGCAGAAGAAGGAGAAGGAGAAGTTGAAGTCTGGCGGGTGAATCAGAAGAAGCAGAAGAAGGAGAAGGAGAAGGTGAAGTCTGGAGGGTGAATCAGAAGAAGCAGAAGAAGGAGAAGGAGAAGGTGAAGTCAGGAGGGTGAATCAGAAGAAGCAGAAGAAGGAGAAGGAGAAGGTGAAGTTAGAAGGGTGAATCAGAAGAAGAAGAAGAAGGAGAAGGAGAAGGTGAAGTCAGGGGGTGAAGCAGAAGAAGTAGAAGAAGGACAAGGAGAAGGTGAAGTCAGGAGGGTGAAGCAGAAGAAGCAGAAGAAGGAGAAGGAGAAGGTGAAGTCTGGAGGGTGAAGCAGTAGAAGCAGAAGAAGGAGAAGGAGAAGGTTAAGTCTGGAGGGTGAATCAGAAGAAGTAGAAGAAGGAGAAGGAGAAGGTGAAGTCAGGAGGGTGAAGCAGAAGAAGCAGAAGAAGGAGAAGGAGAAGGTGAAGTCTGGAGGGTGCAGCAGAAGAAGCAGAAGAAGGAGAAGGAGAAGGTGAAGTCTGGAGGGCGAAGCAGAAGAAGCAGAAGAAGGAGAAGGAGAAGGTGAAGTCTGGAGGGTGAAGCAGAAGAAGCAGAAGAAGGAGAAGGAGAAGGTGAAGTCAGGGAGGTGAAGCAGAAGAAGTAGAAGAAGGAGAAGGAGAAGGTGAAGTCAGGAGGGTGAAGCAGAAGAAGCAGAAGAAGGAGAAGGAGAAGGGGAAGTCTGGAGGGTGAAGCAGAAGAAGCAGAATAAGGAGAAGGAGAAGGTGAAGTCTGGAGGGTGAAGCAGAAGAAGCAGAAGAAGGAGAAGGAGAAGGTGAAGTCTGGAGGGTTAAGCAGAAGAAGCAGAAGAAGGAGAAGGAGAAGGTGAAGTCAGGAGGGTGAATCAGAAGAAGTAGAAGAAGGAGAAGGAGAAGGTGAAGTCTGGAGGGTGAATCAGAAGAAGTAGAAGAAGGATAAGGAGAAGGTGAAGTCTGGAGGGTGAATCTGAAGAAGTAGAAGAAGGAGAAGGAGAAGGTGAAATCTGGAGGGTGAATCAGAAGAAGCAGAAGAAGGAGAAGGAGAAGGTGATGTCCGGAGGGAGAAGCAGAAGAAGTAGAAGAAGGAGAAGCAGAAGGTGAAGTCTGGAGGGTGAATCAGAAGAAGTAGAAGAAGGAGAAGGAGAAGGTGAAGTCTGGAGGGTGAATCAGAAGAAGTAGAAGAAGGAGAAGGAGAAGGTGTAGTCTGGAGGGTGAATCAGAAGAAGTAGACGAAGGAGAAGGAAAAGGTGAAGTCTGGAGGGTGAATCAGAAGAAGCAAAAGAAGGAGAAGGAGAAGGTGAAGTCTGGAGGGTGAATCAGAAGAAGTAGAAGAAGGAGAAGGAGAAGGTGAAGTCTGGAGGGTGAATCAGAAGAAGCAGAAGAAGGAGAAGGAGAAGTTGAAGTCTGGAGGGTGACTCAGAAGAAGCAGAAGAAGGAGAAGGAGAAGGTGATGTCTGGAGGGTGAATCAGAAGAAGCAGAAGAAGGAGAAGGAGAAGGTGAAGTCTGGAGGGTGAATCAGAAGAAGCAGAAGAAGTAGAAGGAGAAGGTGAAGTCTGGAGGGTGAATCAGAAGAAGTAGAAGAAGGAGAAGGAGAAGGTGAAGTCTGGAGGGTGAATCAGAAGAAGCAGAAGAAGGAGAAGGAGAAGGTGAAGTCAGGAGGGTGAATCAGAAGAAGCAGAAGAAGGAGAAGGAGAAGGTGAAGTCTGGAGGGTGAATCAGAAGAAGCAGAAGAAGGAGAAGGAGATGGTGAAGACTGGAGGGTGAATCAGAAGAAGTAGAAGAAGGAGAAGGAGAAGGTGATGTCTCGAGGGTGAATCAGAAGAAGTAGAAGAAGGAGAAGGAGAAGGCGAAGTCTGGAGGATGAATCAGAAGAAGCAGAAGAAGGAGAAGGAGAAGGTGAAGTCTGGAGGGTGAATCAGAAGAAGCAGAAGAAGGAGAAGGAGCAGATGAAGTCTGGAGGGTGAATCAGAAGAAGTAGAAGAAGGAGAAGGTGAAGTCTGGAGGGTGAATCAGAAGAAGCAGAAGAAGGAGAAGGAGAAGGTGAATACTGAAGGGTGAATCAGAAGAAGCAGAAGAAGGAGAAGGAGAAGGTGAAGTCTGGAGGGTGAATCAGAAGAAGCAGAAGAAGGAGAAGGGGAAGGTGAAGTCTGGAGGGTGAATCAGAAGAAGCAGAAGAAGGAGAAGGAGAAGGTGAAGTCTGGAGGGTGAATCAGAAGAAGTAGAAGAAGGAGAAGGAGAAGGTGAAGTCTGGAGGGTGAATCAGAAGAACTAGAAGAAGGAGAAGGAGAAGGTGAAGTCTGGAGGGTGAATCAGAAGAAGCAGAAGAAGGAGAAGGAGAAGGTGAAGTCTGGAGGGTGAATCAGAAGAAGCAGAAGAAGGAGAAGGAGAAGATGAAGTCTGGAGGGTGAATCAGAAGAAGTAGAAGAAGGAGAAGGAGAAGGTGAAGTCTGGAGGGTGAATCAGAAGAAGCAGAAGAAGGAGAAGGAGAAGGTGAAGTCTGGAGGGTGAATCAGAAGAAGCAGAATAAGGAGAAGGAGAAGGTGAAGTCTGGAGGTTGAATCAGAAGAAGCAGAAGAAGGAGAAGGAGAAGATGAAGTCTGGAGGGTGAATCAGAAGAAGCAGAATAAGGAGAAGGAGAAGGTGAAGTCTGGAGGGTGAATCAGAAGAAGCAGAAGAAGGAGAAGGAGAAGCGGAAGGTGAAGTCTGGAGGGTGAATCAGAAGAAGTAGAAGAAGGAGAAGGAGAAGGTGAAGTCTGGAGGGTGAAGCAGAAGAAGTAGAAGAAGGAGAAGTAGAAGGTGAAGTCAGGAGGGTGAATCAGAAGAAGTAGAAGAAGGAGAAGGAGAAGTCAGGAGGGTGAATCAGAAGAAGGAGAAGGAGAAGTTGAAGTCTGGAGGGTGAATCAGAAGAATCAGAAGAAGGAGAAGGAGAAGGTGAAGTCTGGAGGGTGAATCAGAAGAAGCAGAAGAAAGAGAAGGAGAAGGTGAAGTCTGGAGGGTGAAGCAGAAGAAGCAGAAGAAGCAGAAGGAGAAGGTGAAGACTGGAGGGTGAATCAGAAGAAGTAGAAGCAGGAGAAGGAGAAGGTGAAGTCTGGGGGCTAATCAGAAGAAGTAGAAGAAGGAGAAGGAGAAGGTGAAGTCTGGAGGGTGAATCAGAAGAAGCAGAAGAAGGAGAAGGAGAAGGTGAAGTCTGGAGGGTGAATCAGAAGAAGCAGTAGAAGGAGAAGGAGAAGATGAAGTCTGGAGGGTGAATCAGAAGAAGTAGAAGAAGGAGAAGGAGAAGGTGAGGTCTGGAGGGTGAATCAGAAGAAGCAGAAGAAGGAGAAGGAGAAGGTGAAGTCTGGAGGGTGACTCAGAAGAAGCAGAAGAAGGAGAAGGAGAAGGTGAAGTCTGGAGGGTGAATCAGAAGAAGAAGGAGAAGGAGAAGGCGAAGTCAGGAGGGTGAATCAGAAGAAGCAGCAGAAGGAGAAGGAGAAGGTGAAGTTAGGAGAGTGAATCAGAAGAAGCAGAAGAAGGAGAAGGAGAAGGTGAAGTCAGGGGGGTGAAGCAGAAGAAGTAGAAGAAGGAGAAGGAGAAGGTGAAGTCAGGAGGGTGAAGCAGAAGAAGCAGAAGAAGGAGAAGGAGAAGGTGAAGTCTGGAAGGCGCAGCAGAAGAAGCAGAAGAAGGAGAAGGAGAAGGTGAAGTCTGGAGGGGGAAGCAGAAGAAGCAGAAGAAGGAGAAGGAGAAGGTGAAGTCTGGAGGGTGAATCAGAAGAAGAAGAAGAAGGAGAAGGAGAAGGTGAAGTCAGGAGGGTGAAGCAGAAGAAGCAGAAGAAGGAGAAGGAGAAGGTGAAGTCTGGAGGGTGAAGCAGAAGAAGCAGAAGAAGGAGAAGGAGAAGGTGAAGTCTGGAGCGTGAAGCAGAAGAAGCAGAAGAAGGAGAAGGAGAAGGTGAAGTCTGGAGGGTGAATCAGCAGAAGTAGAAGAAGGAGAAGGAGAAGGTGAAGTCAGGAGGGTGAAGCAGAAGAAGCAGAAGAAGGAGAAGGTGAAGGTGAAGTCTGGAGGGTGAAGCAGAAGAAGCAGAAGAAGGAGAAGGATAAGGTGAAGACTGGAGGGTGAAGCAGAAGAAGCAGAAGAAGGAGAAGGAGAAAGTGAAGTCAGGAGGGTGAATCAGAAGAAGTAGAAGAAGGAGAAGGAAAAGGTGAAGTCTGGAGGGTGAATCAGAAGAAGTAGACGAAGGAGAAGTAGAAGGTGAAGTCTGGAGGGTGAATTAGAAGAAGCAGAAGAAGGAGAAGGAGAAGGTGAAGTCTGGAGGGTGAATCAGAAGAAGCAGAAGAAGGAGAAGGAGAAGGTGAAGTATGGAGGGTGAATCAGAAGAAGCAGAAGAAGGAGAAGGAGAAGGTGAAGTCTGGAGGGTGAATCAGAAGAAGCAGAAGAAGTAGAAGGAGAAGGTGAAGTCTGGAGGGTGAATCAGAAGAAGTAGAAAAAGGAGAAGGAGAAGGTGAAGTCTGGAGGTGAATCAGAAAAAGCAGAAGAAGGAGAAGAAAAGGTGAAGTCAGGAGGGTGAATCAGAAGAAGCAGAAGAAGGAGAAGGAGAAGGTGAAGTCTGGAGGGTGAATCAGAAGAAGCAGAAGAAGGAGAAGGAGGAGGTGAAGACTGGAGGGCGAATCAGAAGAAGTAGAAAAAGGAGAAGGAGAAGGTGAAGTCTGGAGGGTGAATCAGAAGAATTAGAAGAAGGAGAAGGAGAAGGCGAAGTCTGGAGGGTGAATCAGAAGAAGCAGAAGAAGGAGAAGGAGAAGGTGAAGTCTGGAGGGCGCAGCAGAAGAAGCAGAAGAAGGAGAAGGAGAAGGTGAAGTCTGGAGGGTGAAGCAGAAGAAGCAGAAGAAGGAGAAGGAGAAGGTGAAGTATGGAGGGTGAATCAGAAGAAGAAGAAGAAGGAGAAGGAGAAGGTGAAGTCACGAGGGTGAAGCAGAAGAAGCAGAAGAAGTAGAAGGAGAAGGTGAAGTCTGGAGGGTGAAGCAGAAGAAGCAGAAGAAGGAGAAGGAGAAGGTGAAGTCTGGAGCGTGAAGCAGAGGAAGCAGAAGAAGGAGAAGGAGAAGGTGAAGTCTGGAGGGTGAATCAGAAGAAGTAGAAGAAGGAGAAGGAGAAGGTGAAGTCAGGAGGGTGAAGCAGAAGAAGCAGAAGAAGGAAAAGGAGAAGGTGAAGTCTGGAGGGTGAATCAGAAGAAGCAGAAGAAGGAGAAGGAGAAGATGAAGTCTGGAGGGTGAATCAGAAGAAGCAGAATAAGGAGAAGGAGAAGGTGAAGTCTGGAGGGTGAATCAGAAGAAGCAGAAGAAGGAGAAGGAGAAGCGGAAGGTGAAGTCTGGAGGGTGAATCAGAAGAAGTAGAAGAAGGAGAAGGTGAAGTCTGGAGAGTGAAGCAGAAGAAGTAGAAGAAGGAGAAGTAGAAGGTGAAGTCAGGAGGGTGAATCAGAAGAAGTAGAAGAAGGAGAAGGAGAAGGTGAAGTCAGGAGGGTGAATCAGAAGAAGGAGAAGGAGAAGGTGAAGCCTGGAGGGTGAATCAGAAGAATCAGAAGAAGGAGAAGGAGAAGGTGAAGTCTGGAGGGTGAATCAGAAGAAGCAGAAGAAAGAGAAGGAGAAGGTGAAGTCTGGAGGGTGAAGCAGAAGAAGCAGAAGAAGCAGAAGGAGGAGGTGAAGACTGGAGGGTGAATCAGAAGAAGTAGAAGCAGGAGAAGGAGAAGGTGAAGTCTGGGGGCCAATCAGAAGAAGTAGAAG
Organism: Somniosus microcephalus; assembly: GCF_052327205.1. Taxonomy (NCBI): domain Eukaryota; kingdom Metazoa; phylum Chordata; class Chondrichthyes; order Squaliformes; family Somniosidae; genus Somniosus; species Somniosus microcephalus. Next base: position 53,215 of record NW_028225882.1, read on the forward strand.
AACGAGAAGGAGAAGGTGAAGTCTGGAGGGTGAATCAGAAGAAGCAGAAGAAGGAGAAGGAGAAGGTGAAGTCTGGAGGGTGAATCAGAAGAAGCAGAAGAAGGAGAAGGAGAAGATGAAGTCTGGAGGGTGAATCAGAAGAAGTAGAAGAAGGAGAAGGAGAAGGTGAGGTCTGGAGGGTGAATCAGAAGAAGCAGAAGAAGGAGAAGGAGAAGGTGAAGTCTGGAGGGTGAATCAGAAGAAGCAGAAGAAGGAGAAGGAGAAGGCGAAGTCAGGAGGGTGAATCAGAAGAAGCAGCAGAAGGAGAAGGAGAAGGTGAAGTTAGGAGAGTGAATCAGAAGAAGCAGAAGAAGGAGAAGGAGAAGGTGAAGTCAGGGGGGTGAAGCAGAAGAAGTAGAAGAAGGAGAAGGAGAAGGTGAAGTCAGGAGGGTGAAGCAGAAGAAGCAGAAGAAGGAGAAGGAGAAGGTGAAGTCTGGAAGGCGCAGCAGAAGAAGCAGAAGAAGGAGAAGGAGAAGGTGAAGTCTGGAGGGTGAAGCAGAAGAAGCAGAAGAAGGAGAAGGAGAAGGTGAAGTCTGGAGGGTGAATCAGAAGAAGAAGAAGAAGGAGAAGGAGAAGGTGAAGTCAGGAGGGTGAAGCAGAAGAAGCAGAAGAAGGAGAAGGAGAAGGTGAAGTCTGGAGGGTGAAGCAGAAGAAGCAGAAGAAGGAGAAGGAGAAGGTGAAGTCTGGAGCGTGAAGCAGAAGCAGCAGAAGAAGGAGAAGGAGAAGGTGAAGTCTGGAGGGTGAATCAGCAGAAGTAGAAGAAGGAGAAGGAGAAGGTGAAGTCAGGAGGGTGAAGCAGAAGAAGCAGAAGAAGGATAAGGAGAAGGTGAAGTCTGGAGGGTGAAGCAGAAGAAGCAGAAGAAGGAGAAGGATAAGGTGAAGTCTGGAGGGTGAAGCAGAAGAAGCAGAAGAAGGAGAAGGAGAAAGTGAAGTCAGGAGGGTGAATCAGAAGAAGTAGAAGAAGGAGAAGGAAAAGGTGAAGTCTGGAGGGTGAATCAGAAGAAGTAGACGAAGGAGAAGTAGAAGGTGAAGTCTGGAGGGTGAATTAGAAGAAGCAGAAGAAGGAGAAGGAGAAGGTGAAGTCTGGAGGGTGAATGAGAAGAAGTAGAAGAAGGAGAAGGAGAAGGTGAAGTCTGGAGGGTGAATCAGAAGAAGCAGAAGAAGGAGAAGGAGAAGGTGAAGTCAGGGGGGTGAAGCAGAAGAAGTAGAAGAAGGAGAAGGAGAAGGTGAAGTCAGGAGGGTGAATCAGAAGAAGCAGCAGAAGGAGAAGGAGAAGGTGAAGTTAGGAGAGTGAATCAGAAGAAGCAGAAGAAGGAGAAGGAGAAGGTGAAGTCAGGGGGGTGAAGCAGAAGAAGTAGAAGAAGGAGAAGGAGAAGGTGAAGTCAGGAGGGTGAAGCAGAAGAAGCAGAAGAAGGAGAAGGAGAAGGTGAAGTCTGGAAGGCGCAGCAGAAGAAGCAGAAGAAGGAGAAGGAGAAGGTGAAGTCTGGAGGGGGAAGCAGAAGAAGCAGAAGAAGGAGAAGGAGAAGGTGAAGTCTGGAGCGTGAAGCAGAAGAAGCAGAAGAAGGAGAAGGAGAAGGTGAAGTCTGGAGGGTGAATCAGCAGAAGTAGAAGAAGGAGAAGGAGAAGGTGAAGTCAGGAGGGTGAAGCAGAAGAAGCAGAAGAAGGAGAAGGAGAAGGTGACGTCTGGAGGGTGAAGCAGAAGAAGGAGAAGGATAAGGTGAAGACTGGAGGGTGAAGCAGAAGAAGCAGAAGAAGGAGAAGGAGAAAGTGAAGTCAGGAGGGTGAATCAGAAGAAGTAGAAGAAGGAGAAGGAAAAGGTGAAGTCTGGAGGGTGAATCAGAAGAAGTAGACGAAGGAGAAGTAGAAGGTGAAGTCTGGAGGGTGAATTAGAAGAAGCAGAAGAAGGAGAAGGAGAAGGTGAAGTCTGGAGGGTGAATGAGAAGAAGTAGAAGAAGGAGAAGGAGAAGGTGAAGTCTGGAGGGTGAATCAGAAGAAGCAGAAGAAGGAGAAGGAGAAAGTGAAGTCTGGAGGGTGAATCAGAAGAAGCAGAAGAAGGAGAAGGAGAAGGTGAAGTATGGAGGGTGAATCAGAAGAAGCAGAAGAAGGAGAAGGAGAAGGTGAAGTCTGGAGGGTGAATCAGAAGAAGCAGAAGAAGTAGAAGGAGAAGGTGAAGTCTGGAGGGTGAATCAGAAGAAGTAGAAAAAGGAGAAGGAGAAGGTGAAGTCTGGAGGTGAATCAGAAAAAGCAGAAGAAGGAGAAGAAAAGGTGAAGTCAGGAGGGTGAATCAGAAGAAGCAGAAGAAGGAGAAGGAGAAGGTGAAGTCTGGAGGGTGAATCAGAAGAAGCAGAAGAAGGAGAAGGAGGAGGTGAAGACTGGAGGGCGAATCAGAAGAAGTAGAAGAAGGAGAAGGAGAAGGTGAAGTCTGGAGGGTGAATCAGAAGAATTAGAAGAAGGAGAAGGAGAAGGCGAAGTCTGGAGGGTGAATCAGAAGAAGCAGAAGAAGGAGAAGGAGAAGGTGAAGTCTGGAGGGCGCAGCAGAAGAAGCAGAAGAAGGAGAAGGAGAAGGTGAAGTCTGGAGGGTGAAGCAGAAGAAGAAGAAGAAGGAGAAGGAGAAGGTGAAGTCACGAGGGTGAAGCAGAAGAAGCAGAAGAAGTAGAAGGAGAAGGTGAAGTCTGGAGGGTGAAGCAGAAGAAGCAGAAGAAGGAGAAGGAGAAGGTGAAGTCTGGAGCGTGAAGCAGAGGAAGCAGAAGAAGGAGAAGGAGAAGGTGAAGTCTGGAGGGTGAATCAGAAGAAGTAGAAGAAGGAGAAGGAGAAGGTGAAGTCAGGAGGGTGAAGCAGAAGAAGCAGAAGAAGGAAAAGGAGAAGGTGAAGTCTGGAGGGTGAATCAGAAGAAGCAGAAGAAGGAGAAGGAGAAGATGAAGTCTGGAGGGTGAATCAGAAGAAGCAGAATAAGGAGAAGGAGAAGGTGAAGTCTGGAGGGTGAATCAGAAGAAGCAGAAGAAGGAGAAGGAGAAGCGGAAGGTGAAGTCTGGAGGGTGAATCAGAAGAAGTAGAAGAAGGAGAAGGTGAAGTCTGGAGGGTGAAGCAGAAGAAGTAGAAGAAGGAGAAGTAGAAGGTGAAGTCAGGAGGGTGAATCAGAAGAAGTAGAAGAAGGAGAAGGAGAAGGTGAAGTCAGGAGGGTGAATCAGAAGAAGGAGAAGGAGAAGGTGAAGCCTGGAGGGTGAATCAGAAGAATCAGAAGAAGGAGAAGGAGAAGGTGAAGTCTGGAGGGTGAATCAGAAGAAGCAGAAGAAAGAGAAGGAGAAGGTGAAGTCTGGAGGGTGAAGCAGAAGAAGCAGAAGAAGCAGAAGGAGGAGGTGAAGACTGGAGGGTGAATCAGAAGAAGTAGAAGCAGGAGAAGGAGAAGGTGAAGTCTGGGGGCCAATCAGAAGAAGTAGAAGAAGGAGAAGGAGAAGGTGAAGTCTGGAGGGTGAATCAGAAGAAGCAGAAGAAGGAGAAGGAGAAGGTGAAGTCTGGAGGGTGAATCAGAAGAAGCAGAAGAAGGAGAAGGAGAAGATGAAGTCTGGAGGGTGAATCAGAAGAAGTATAAGAAGGAGAAGGAGAAGGTGAGGTCTGGAGGGTGAATCAGAAGAAGCAGAAGAAGGAGAAGGAGAAGGTGAAGTCTGGAGGGTGAATCAGAAGAAGCAGAAGAAGGAGAAGGAGAAGGTGAAGTCTGGAGGGTGAATCAGAAGAAGCAGAAGAAGGAGAAGGAGAAGGCGAAGTCAGGAGGGTGAATCAGAAGAAGCAGCAGAAGGAGAAGGAGAAGGTGAAGTTAGGAGAGTGAATCAGAAGAAGCAGAAGAAGGAGAAGGAGAAGGTGAAGTCAGGGGGGTGAAGCAGAAGAAGTAGAAGAAGGAGAAGGAGAAGGTGAAGTCAGGAGGGTGAAGCAGAAGAAGCAGAAGAAGGAGAAGGAGAAGGTGAAGTCTGGAAGGCGCAGCAGAAGAAGCAGAAGAAGGAGAAGGAGAAGGTGAAGTCTGGAGGGTGAAGCAGAAGAAGCAGAAGAAGGAGAAGGAGAAGGTGAAGTCTGGAGGGTGAATCAGAAGAAGAAGAAGAAGGAGAAGGAGAAGGTGAAGTCAGGAGGGTGAAGCAGAAGAAGCAGAAGAAGGAGAAGGAGAAGGTGAAGTCTGGAGGGTGAAGCAGAAGAAGCAGAAGAAGGAGAAGGAGAAGGTGAAGTCTGGAGCGTGAAGCAGAAGCAGCAGAAGAAGGAGAAGGAGAAGGTGAAGTCTGGAGGGTGAATCAGCAGAAGTAGAAGAAGGAGAAGGAGAAGGTGAAGTCAGGAGGGTGAAGCAGAAGAAGCAGAAGAACGATAAGGAGAAGGTGAAGTCTGGAGGGTGAAGCAGAAGAAGCAGAAGAAGGAGAAGGATAAGGTGAAGTCTGGAGGGTGAAGCAGAAGAAGCAGAAGAAGGAGAAGGAGAAAGTGAAGTCAGGAGGGTGAATCAGAAGAAGTAGAAGAAGGAGAAGGAAAAGGTGAAGTCTGGAGGGTGAATCAGAAGAAGTAGACGAAGGAGAAGTAGAAGGTGAAGTCTGGAGGGTGAATTAGAAGAAGCAGAAGAAGGAGAAGGAGAAGGTGAAGTCTGGAGGGTGAATGAGAAGAAGTAGAAGAAGGAGAAGGAGAAGGTGAAGTCTGGAGGGTGAATCAGAAGAAGCAGAAGAAGGAGAAGGAGAAAGTGAAGTCTGGAGGGTGAATCAGAAGAAGCAGAAGAAGGAGAAGGAGAAGGTGAAGTATGGAGGGTGAATCAGAAGAAGCAGAAGAAGGAGAAGGAGAAGGTGAAGTCTGGAGGGTGAATCAGAAGAAGCAGAAGAAGTAGAAGGAGAAGGTGAAGTCTGGAGGGTGAATCAGAAGAAGTAGAAGAAGGAGAAGGAGAAGGTGAAGTCTGGAGGGTGAATCAGAAAAAGCAGAAGAAGGAGAAGGAGAAGGTGAAGTCAGGAGGGTGAATCAGAAGAAGCAGAAGAAGGAGAAGGAGAAGGTGAAGTCTGGAGGGTGAATCAGAAGAAGCAGAAGAAGGAAAAGGAGGAGGTGAAGACTGGAGGGTGAATCAGAAGAAGTAGAAGAAGGAGAAGGAGAAGGTGAAGTCTGGAGGGTGAATCAGAAGAAGCAGAAGAAGGAGAAGGAGAAGGTGAAGTCAGGAGGGTGAATCAGAAGAAGTAGAAGAAGGAGAAGGAGAAGGTGAAGTCTGGAGGGTGAATCAGAAGAAGTAGAAGAAGGAGAAGGAGAAGGCGAAGTCTGGAGGGTGAATCAGAAGAAGCAGAAGAAGGAGAAGGAGAAGGTGAAGTCTGGAGGGTGAAGCAGAAGAAGCAGAAGAAGGAGAAGGAGAAGGTGAAGTCTGGAGGGTGAATCAGAAGAAGAAGAAGGAGAAGGAGAAGGTGAAGTCACGAGGGTGAAGCAGAAGAAGCAGAAGAAGGAGAAGGAGAAGGTGAAGTCTGGAGCGTGAAGGAGAGGAAGCAGAAGAAGGAGAAGGAGAAGGTGAAGTCTGGAGGGTGAATCAGAAGAAGTAGAAGAAGGAGAAGGAGAAGGTGAAGTCAGGAGGGTGAAGCAGAAGAAGCAGAAGAAGGAGAAGGAGAAGGTGAAGTCTGGAGGGTGAAGCAGAAGAAGCAGAAGAAGGAGAAGTAGAAGGTGAAGTCTGGAGGGTGAAGCAGAAGAAGCAGAAGAAGGAGAAGGAGAAAGTGAAGTCAGGAGGGTGAATCAGAATAAGTATAAGAAGGAGAAGGAGAAGGTGAAGTCTGGAGGGTGAATCGGAAGAAGTAGAAGAAGGAGAAGGAGAAGGTGAAGGCTGGAGGGTGAATCAGAAGAAGTAGAAGAAGGAGAAGGAGAAGGTGAAGTCTGGAGGGTGAATCAGAAGAAGCAGAAGAAGGAGAAGGAGAAGGTGAAGTCTGGAGGGAGAAGCAGAAGAAGAAGAAGAAGGAGAAGGAGAAGGTGAAGTCTGGAGGGTGAATCAGAAGAAGTAGAAGAAGGAGAAGGAAAAGGTGAAGTCTGGAGGTTGAATCAGAAGAAGTAGCAGAAGGAGAAGGCGAAGGTGAAGTCTGGAGGGTGAATCAGAAGAAGCAGAAGAAGGAGAAGGAGAAGGTGAAGTCTGGAGGGTGAATCAGAAGAAGTAGAAGAAGGAGAAGGAGAAGGTGTAGTCTGGAGGGTTAATCAGAAGAAGTAGACGAAGGAGAAGTAGAAGTTGAAGTCTGGAGGGTGAATCAGAAGAAGCAGAAGAAGGAGAAGGAGAAGGTGAAGTCTGGAGGGTGAATGAGAAGAAGTAGAAGAAGGAGAAGGAGAAGGTGAAGTCTGGAGGGTGAATCAGAAGAAGCAGAAGAAGGAGAAGGAGAAAGTGAAGTCTGGAGGGTGAATCAGAAGAAGCAGAAGAAGGAGAAGGAGAAGGTGAAGTATGGAGGGTGAATCAGAAGAAGCAGAAGAAGGAGAAGGAGAAGGTGAAGTCTGGAGGGTGAATCAGAAGAAGCAGAAGAAGTAGAAGGAGAAGGTGAAGTCTGGAGGGTGAATCAGAAGAAGTAGAAGAAGGAGAAGGAGAAGGTGAAGTCTGGAGGGTGAATCAGAAAAAGCAGAAGAAGGAGAAGGAGAAGGTGAAGTCAGGAGGGTGAATCAGAAGAAGTAGAAGAAGGAGAAGGAGAAGGTGAAGTCTGGAGGGTGAATCAGAAGAAGTAGAAGAAGGAGAAGGAGAAGGCGAAGTCTGGAGGGTGAATCAGAAGAAGCAGAAGAAGGAGAAGGAGAAGGTGAAGTCTGGAGGGTGAATCAGAAGAAGCAGAAGAAGGAGAAGGAGAAGGTGAAGTCTGGAGGGTGAATCAGAAGAAGTAGAAGAAGGAGAACGAGAAGGTGAAGTCTGGAGGGTGAATCAGAAGAATTAGAATAAGGAGAAGGAGAAGGTGAAGTCTGGAGGGTGAATCAGAAGAAGCAGAAGAAGGAGAAGGAGAAGGTGAAGTCTGGAGGGTGAATCAGAAGAAGTAGAAGAAGGAGAAGGTGAAGTCTGGAGGGTGAATCAGAAGAAGCAGAAGAAGGAGAAGGAGAAGGTGAAGTCTGGAGGGTGAATCAGAAGAAGCAGAAGAAGGAGAAGGAGAAGGTGAAGTCTGGAGGGTGAATCAGAAGAAGCAGAAGAAGTAGAAGGAGAAGGTTATGTCTGGAGGGTGAATCAGAAGAAGTACAAGAAGGAGAAGGAGAAGGTGAAGTCAGGAGGGTGAATCAGAAGAAGCAGAATAAGGAGAAGGAGAAGATGAAGTCTGGAGGGTGAATCAGAAGAAGCAGAAGAAGGAGATGGAGAAGGTGAAGACTGGAGGGTGAATCAGAAGAAGTAGAAGAAGGAGAAGGAGAAGGTGAAGTCTGGAGGGTGAATCAGAAGAAGTAGAAGAGGGAGAAGGAGAAGGCGAAGTCTGGAGGGTGAATCAGAAGAAGCTGAAGAAGGAGAAGGAGAAGCTGAAGTCTGGAGGGTGAATCAGAAGAAGCAGAAGAAGGAGAAGGAGAAGATGAAGTTTGGAGGGTGAATTAGAAGAAGTAGAAGAAGGAGAAGGAGAAGGTGAGGTCTGGAGGGTGAATCAGAAGAAGCAGAAGAAGGAGAAGGAGAAGGTGAAGTCTGAAGGGTGAATCAGAAGATGCAGAAGAAGGAGAAGGAGAAGGTGAAGTCTGGAGGGTGAATCAGAAGAAGCAGAAGAAGGAGAAGGAGAAGGTGAAGTCTGGAGGGTGAATCAGAAGAAGCAGAAGAAGGAGAAGGAGAAGGTGAAGTCTGGAGGGTGAATCAGAAGAAGTAGTAGGAGGAGAAGGAGAAGGTGAAGTCTGGAGGGTGAATCAGAAGAAGTAGAAGAAGGAGAAGGAGAAGGTGATATCTGGAGGGTGAATCAGAAGAAGCAGAAGAAGGAGAAGGAGAAGGTGATGTCTGGAGGGTGCATCAGAAGAAGCAGAAGAAGGAGAAGTAGAAGGTGAAGTCTGGAGGGTGAATCAGAAGAAGTAGAAGAAGGAGAAGGAGAAGGTGAAGTCTGGAGGGTGAAGCAGAAGAAGTAGAAGAAGGAGAAGGAGAAGGTGAAGTCAGGAGGGTGAATCAGTAGAAGTAGAAGAAGGAGAAGGAGAAGGTGAAGTCAGGAGGGTGAATCAGAAGAAGTAGAAGAAGGAGAAGGAGAAGGTGAAGTCTGGAAGGTGAATCAGAAGAATCAGAAGAAGGAGAAGGAGAAGGTGAAGTCTGGAGGATGAATCAGAAGAAGCAGAAGAAAGAGAAGGAGAAGGTGAAGTCTGGAGGGTGAAGCAGAAGAAGCAGAAGAAGGAGAAGGAGAAGGTGAAAGCTGGAGGGTGAATCAGAAGAAGTAGAAGAAGGAGAAGGAGAAGGTGAAGTCTGGAGGGTGAATCAGAAGAAGTAGAAGAAGGAGAAGGAGAAGGTGAAGTCTGGAGGGTGAATCAGAAGAAGCAGAAGAAGGAGAAGGAGAAGGTGAAGTCTGGAGGGTGAATCAGAAGAAGCAGAAGAAGGAGAAGGAGACGATGAAGTCTGGGGGGTGAATCAGAAGAAGTAGAAGAAGGAGAAGGAGAAGGTGAGGTCTGGAGGGTGAATCAGAAGAAGCAGAAGAAGGGGAAGGAGAAGGTGAAGTCTGGAGGGTGAATCAGAAGAAGCAGAAGAAGGAGAAGGAGAAGGTGAAGTCTGGAGGGTGAATCAGAAGAAGCAGAAGAAGGAGAAGGAGAAGGTGAAGTCAGGAGGGAGAATCAGAAGAAGCAGAAGAAGGAGAAGGAGAAGGTGAAGTTTGGAGGGTGAATCAGAAGAAGCAGAAGAAGGAGAAGGAGAAGGTGAAGTCTGGAGGGTGAATCAGAAGAAGCAGAAGAAGGAGAAGGAGACGATGAAGTCTGGGGGGTGAATCAGAAGAAGTAGAAGAAGGAGAAGGAGAAGGTGAGGTCTGGAGGGTGAATCAGAAGAAGCAGAAGAAGGGGAAGGAGAAGGTGAAGTCTGGAGGGTGAATCAGAAGAAGCAGAAGAAGGAGAAGGAGAAGGTGAAGTCTGGAGGGTGAATCAGAAGAAGCAGAAGAAGGAGAAGGAGAAGGTGAAGTCAGGAGGGAGAATCAGAAGAAGCAGAAGAAGGAGAAGGAGAAGGTGAAGTTAGGAGGGTGAATCAGAAGAAGCAGAAGAAGGAGAAGGAGAAGGTGAAGTCAGGGGGGTGAAGCAGAAGAAGTAGAAGAAGTAGAAGGAGAAGGTGAAGTCAGGAGGGTGAAGCTGAAGAAGCAGAAGAAGGAGAAGGAGAAGGCGAAGTCTGGAGGGTGAATCAGAAGAAGCAGAAGAAGGAGAAGGAGAAGGTGAAGTCTGGAGGGTGAATCAGAAGAAGCAGAAGAAGGAGAAGGAGAAGATGAAGTCTGGAGGGTGAATCAGAAGAATTAGAAGAAGGAGAAGGAGAAGGTGAGGTCTGGAGGGTGAATCAGAAGAAGCAGAAGAAGGAGAAGGAGAAGGTGAGGTCTGAAGGGTGAATCAGAAGAAGCAGAAGAAGGAGAAGGAGAAGGTGAAGTCTGGAAGGTGAATCAGAAGAAGCAGAAGAAGGAGAAGGAGAAGGTGAAGTCTGGAGGGTGAATCAGAAGAAGCAGAAGAAGGAGAAGGAGAAGGTGAAGTCTGGAGGGTGAATCAGAAGAAGTAGAAGAAGGAGAACGAGAAGGTGAAGTCTGGAGGGTGAATCAGAAGAATTAGAATAAGGAGAAGGAGAAGGTGAAGTCTGGAGGGTGAATCAGAAGAAGCAGAAGAAGGAGAAGGAGAAGGTGAAGTCTGGAGGGTGAATCAGAAGAAGTAGAAGAAGGAGAAGGTGAAGTCTGGAGGGTGAATCAGAAGAAGCAGAAGAAGGAGAAGGAGAAGGTGAAGTCTGGAGGGTGAATCAGAAGAAGCAGAAGAAGGAGAAGGAGAAGGTGAAGTCTGGAGGGTGAATCAGAAGAAGCAGAAGAAGTAGAAGGAGAAGGTTATGTCTGGAGGGTGAATCAGAAGAAGTACAAGAAGGAGAAGGAGAAGGTGAAATCTGGAGGGTGAATCAGAAGAAGCAGAAGAAGGAGAAGGAGAAGGTGAAGTCAGGAGGGTGAATCAGAAGAAGCAGAATAAGGAGAAGGAGAAGGTGAAGTCTGGAGGGTGAATCAGAAGAAGCAGAAGAAGGAGATGGAGAAGGTGAAGACTGGAGGGTGAATCAGAAGAAGTAGAAGAAGGAGAAGGAGAAGGTGAAGTCTGGAGGGTGAATCAGAAGAAGTAGAAGAGGGAGAAGGAGAAGGCGAAGTCTGGAGGGTGAATCAGAAGAAGCTGAAGAAGGAGAAGGAGAAGCTGAAGTCTGGAGGGTGAATCAGAAGAAGCAGAAGAAGGAGAAGGAGAAGATGAAGTTTGGAGGGTGAATTAGAAGAAGTAGAAGAAGGAGAAGGAGAAGGTGAGGTCTGGAGGGTGAATCAGAAGAAGCAGAAGAAGGAGAAGGAGAAGGTGAAGTCTGAAGGGTGAATCAGAAGATGCAGAAGAAGGAGAAGGAGAAGGTGAAGTCTGGAGGGTGAATCAGAAGAAGCAGAAGAAGGAGAAGGAGAAGGTGAAGTCTGGAGGGTGAATCAGAAGAAGCAGAAGAAGGAGAAGGAGAAGGTGAAGTCTGGAGGGTGAATCAGAAGAAGTAGTAGGAGGAGAAGGAGAAGGTGAAGTCTGGAGGGTGAATCAGAAGAAGTAGAAGAAGGAGAAGGAGAAGGTGATATCTGGAGGGTGAATCAGAAGAAGCAGAAGAAGGAGAAGGAGAAGGTGATGTCTGGAGGGTGAATCAGAAGAAGCAGAAGAAGGAGAAGGAGAAGGTGAAGTCTGGAGGGTGAATCAGAAGAAGTAGAAGAAGGAGAAGGAGAAGGTGAAGTCTGGAGGGTGAAGCAGAAGAAGTAGAAGAAGGAGAAGGAGAAGGTGAAGTCAGGAGGGTGAATCAGTAGAAGTAGAAGAAGGAGAAGGAGAAGGTGAAGTCAGGAGGGTGAATCAGAAGAAGTAGAAGAAGGAGAAGGAGAAGGTGAAGTCTGGAAGGTGAATCAGAAGAATCAGAAGAAGGAGAAGGAGAAGGTGAAGTCTGGAGGGTGAATCAGAAGAAGCAGAAGAAAGAGAAGGAGAAGGTGAAGTCTGGAGGGTGAAGCAGAAGAAGCAGAAGAAGGAGAAGGAGAAGGTGAAAGCTGGAGGGTGAATCAGAAGAAGTAGAAGAAGGAGAAGGAGAAGGTGAAGTCTGGAGGGTGAATCAGAAGAAGTAGAAGAAGGAGAAGGAGAAGGTGAAGTCTGGAGGGTGAATCAGAAGAAGCAGAAGAAGGAGAAGGAGAAGGTGAAGTCTGGAGGGTGAATCAGAAGAAGCAGAAGAAGGAGAAGGAGACGATGAAGTCTGGGGGGTGAATCAGAAGAAGTAGAAGAAGGAGAAGGAGAAGGTGAGGTCTGGAGGGTGAAGCAGAAGAAGGGGAAGGAGAAGGTGAAGTCTGGAGGGTGAATCAGAAGAATTAGAAGAAGGAGAAGGAGAAGGTGAGGTCTGGAGGGTGAATCAGAAGAAGCAGAAGAAGGAGAAGGAGAAGGTGAGGTCTGAAGGGTGAATCAGAAGAAGCAGAAGAAGGAGAAGGAGAAGGTGAAGTCTGGAGGGTGAATCAGAAGAAGCAGAAGAAGGAGAAGGAGAAGGTGAAGTCTGGAGGGTGAATCAGAAGAAGCAGAAGAAGGAGAAGGAGAAGGTGAAGTCTGGAGGGTGAATCAGAAGAAGTAGAAGAAGGAGAACGAGAAGGTGAAGTCTGGAGGGTGAATCAGAAGAATTAGAATAAGGAGAAGGAGAAGGTGAAGTCTGGAGGGTGAATCAGAAGAAGCAGAAGAAGGAGAAGGAGAAGGTGAAGTCTGGAGGGTGAATCAGAAGAAGTAGAAGAAGGAGAAGGTGAAGTCTGGAGGGTGAATCAGAAGAAGCAGAAGAAGGAGAAGGAGAAGGTGAAGTCTGGAGGGTGAATCAGAAGAAGCAGAAGAAGGAGAAGGAGAAGGTGAAGTCTGGAGGGTGAATCAGAAGAAGCAGAAGAAGTAGAAGGAGAAGGTTATGTCTGGAGGGTGAATCAGAAGAAGTACAAGAAGGAGAAGGAGAAGGTGAAATCTGGAGGGTGAATCAGAAGAAGCAGAAGAAGGAGAAGGAGAAGGTGAAGTCAGGAGGGTGAATCAGAAGAAGCAGAATATGGAGAAGGAGAAGGTGAAGTCTGGAGGGTGAATCAGAAGAAGCAGAAGAAGGAGATGGAGAAGGTGAAGACTGGAGGGTGAATCAGAAGAAGTAGAAGAAGGAGAAGGAGAAGGTGAAGTCTGGAGGGTGAATCAGAAGAAGTAGAAGAGGGAGAAGGAGAAGGCGAAGTCTGGAGGGTGAATCAGAAGAAGCTGAAGAAGGAGAAGGAGAAGCTGAAGTCTGGAGGGTGAATCAGAAGAAGCAGAAGAAGGAGAAGGAGAAGATGAAGTTTGGAGGGTGAATTAGAAGAAGTAGAAGAAGGAGAAGGAGAAGGTGAGGTCTGGAGGGTGAATCAGAAGAAGCAGAAGAAGGAGAAGGAGAAGGTGAAGTCTGAAGGGTGAATCAGAAGATGCAGAAGAAGGAGAAGGAGAAGGTGAAGTCTGGAGGGTGAATCAGAAGAAGCAGAAGAAGGAGAAGGAGAAGGTGAAGTCTGGAGGGTGAATCAGAAGAAGCAGAAGAAGGAGAAGGAGAAGGTGAAGTCTGGAGGGTGAATCAGAAGAAGTAGTAGGAGGAGAAGGAGAAGGTGAAGTCTGGAGGGTGAATCAGAAGAAGTAGAAGAAGGAGAAGGAGAAGGTGATATCTGGAGGGTGAATCAGAAGAAGCAGAAGAAGGAGAAGGAGAAGGTGATGTCTGGAGGGTGAATCAGAAGAAGCAGAAGAAGGAGAAGGAGAAGGTGAAGTCTGGAGGGTGAATCAGAAGAAGTAGAAGAAGGAGAAGGAGAAGGTGAAGTCTGGAGGGTGAAGCAGAAGAAGTAGAAGAAGGAGAAGGAGAAGCTGAAGTCAGGAAGGTGAATCAGTAGAAGTAGAAGAAGGAGAAGGAGAAGGTGAAGTCAGGAGGGTGAATCAGAAGAAGTAGAAGAAGGAGAAGGAGAAGGTGAAGTCTGGAAGGTGAATCAGAAGAATCTGAAGAAGGAGAAGGAGAAGGTGAAGTCTGGAGGGTGAATCAGAAGAAGCAGAAGAAAGAGAAGGAGAAGGTGAAGTCTGGAGGGTGAAGCAGAAGAAGCAGAAGAAGGAGAAGGAGAAGGTGAAAGCTGGAGGGTGAATCAGAAGAAGTAGAAGAAGGAGAAGGAGAAGGTGAAGTCTGGAGGGTGAATCAGAAGAAGTAGAAGAAGGAGAAGGAGAAGGTGAAGTCTGGAGGGTGAATCAGAAGAAGCAGAAGAAGGAGAAGGAGAAGGTGAAGTCTGGAGGGTGAATCAGAAGAAGCAGAAGAAGGAGAAGGAGACGATGAAGTCTGGGGGGTGAATCAGAAGAAGTAGAAGAAGGAGAAGGAGAAGGTGAGGTCTGGAGGGTGAATCAGAAGAAGCAGAAGAAGGGGAAGGAGAAGGTGAAGTCTGGAGGGTGAATCAGAAGAAGCAGAAGAAGGAGAAGGAGAAGGTGAAGTCTGGAGGGTGAATCAGAAGAAGCAGAAGAAGGAGAAGGAGAAGGTGAAGTCAGGAGGGAGAATCAGAAGAAGCAGAAGAAGGAGAAGGAGAAGGTGAAGTTAGGAGGTTGAATCAGAAGAAGCAGAAGAAGGAGAAGGAGAAGGTGAAGTCAGGGGGGTGAAGCAGAAGAAGTAGAAGAAGGAGAAGGAGAAGGTGAAGTCAGGAGGGTGAAGCTGAAGAAGCAGAAGATGGAGAAGGAGAAGGTGAAGTCTGGAGGGCGCAGCAGAAGAAGCAGAAGAAGGAGAAGGAGAAGGTGAAGTCTGGAGGGTGAAGCAGAAGAAGCAGAAGAATGAGAAGGAGAAGGTGAGGTCTGGAGGGTGAATCAGAAGAAGCAGAAGAAGGAGAAGGAGAAGGTGAAGTCTGGAGGGTGAATCAGAAGAAGCAGAAGAAGGAGAAGGAGAAGGTGAAGTCTGGAGGGTGAATCAGAAGAAGCAGAAGAAGGAGAAGGAGAAGGTGAAGTCAGGAGGGAGAATCAGAAGAAGCAGAAGAAGGAGAAGGAGAAGGTGAAGTTAGGAGGGTGAATCAGAAGAAGCAGACGAAGGAGAAGGAGAAGGTGAAGTCAGGGGGGTGAAGCAGAAGAAGTAGAAGAAGGAGAAGGAGAAGGTGAAGTCAGGAGGGTGAAGCTGAAGAAGCAGAAGAAGGAGAAGGAGAAGGTGAAGTCTGGAGGGTGAATCAGAAGAAGTAGAAGAAGGAGAAGGAGAAGTTGATGTCAGGAGGGTGAAGCAGAAGAAGCAGTAGAAGGAGAAGGAGAAGGTGAAGTCTGGAGGGTGAAGCAGAAGAAGCAGAAGAAGGAGAAGGAGAAGGTGAAGTCTGGAGGGTGAAGCAGAAGAAGCAGAACAAGGAGAAGGAGAAGGTGAAGTCTGGAGGGTGAAGCAGAAGAAGCAGAAGAAGGAGAAGGAGAAAGTGAAGTCAGGAGGGTGAATCAGAAGAAGTAGAAGAAGGAAAAGGAGAAGGTGAAGTCTGGAGGGTGAATCAGAAGAAGTAGAAGAAGGAGAAGGAGAAGGTGAAGGCTGGAGGGTGAATCAGAAGAAGTAGAAGAAGGAGAAGGAAAAGGTGAAGTCTGGAGGGTGAAGCAGAAGAAGCAGAAGAAGGAGAAGGAGAAGGTGAAGTCTGGAGCGTGAAGCAGAAGAAGCAGAAGAAGGAGAAGGAGAAGGTGAAGTCTGGAGGGTGAATCAGAAGAAGTAGAAGAAGGAGAAGGAGAAGGTGAAGTCAGGAGGGTGAAGCAGAAGAAGCAGAAGAAGGAGAAGGAGAAGGTGAAGTCTGGAGGGTGAAGCAGAAGAAGCAGAAGAAGGAGAAGGAGAAGGTGAAGTCTGGAGGGTGAAGCAGAAGAAGCAGAAGAAGGAGAAGGAGAAAGTGAAGTCAGGAGGGTGAATCAGAATAAGTATAAGAAGGAGAAGGAGAAGGTGAAGTCCGGAGGGTGAATCAGAAGAAGTAGAAGAAGGAGAAGGAGAAGGTGAAGGCTGGAGGGTGAATCAGAAGAAGTAGAAGAAGGAGAAGGAGAAGGTGAAGTCTGGAGGGTGAATCAGAAGAAGCAGAAGAAGGAGAAGGAGAAGGTGAAGTCTGGAGGGAGAAGCAGAAGAAGAAGAAGAAGGAGAAGGAGAAGGTGAAGTCTGGAGGGTGAATCAGAAGAAGTAGAAGAAGGAGAAGGAAAAGGTGAAGTCTGGATGGTGAATCAGAAGAAGTAGAAGAAGGAGAAGGAGAAGGTGAAGTCTGGAGGGTGAATCAGAAGAAGCAGAAGAAGGAGAAGGAGAAGGTGAAGTCTGGAGTGTGAATCAGAAGAAGTAGAAGTAGGAGAAGGAGAAGGTGTAGTCTGGAGGGTGAATCAGAAGAAGTAGACGAAGGAGAAGTAGAAGGTGAAGTCTGGAGGGTGAATCAGAAGAAGTAGAAGAAGGAGAAGGAGAAGGTGAAGTCAGGAGGGTGAATCAGAAGAAGCAGAAGAAGGAGGAGGAGAAGGTGAAGTCTGGAGGGTGTATCAGAAGAAGCAGAAGAAGGAGAAGGAGGAGGTGAAGACTGGAGGGTGAATCAGAAGAAGTAGAAGAAGGAGAAGGAGAAGGTGAAGTCTGGAGTGTGAATCAGAAGAAGTAGAAGAAGGAGAAGGAGAAGGCGAAGTCTGGAGGGTGAATCAGAAGAAGCAGAAGAAGGAGAAGGAGAAGGTGAAGTCTGGAGGGTGAATCAGAAGAAGCAGAAGAAGGAGAAGGAGAAGATGAAGTCTGGAGGGTGAATCAGAAGAATTAGAAGAAGGAGAAGGTGAGGTCTGGAGGGTGAATCAGAAGAAGCAGAAGAAGGAGGATTCGAAGGTGACGTCTGAAGGGTGAATCAGAAGAAGCAGAAGAAGGAGAAGGAGAAGTTGAAGTCTGGAGGGTGAATCAGAAGAAGCAGAAGAAGGAGAAGGAGAATGTGAAGTCTGGAGGGTGAATCAGAAGAAGCAGAAGAAGGAGAAGGAGAAGGTGAAGTCTGGAGGGTGAATCAGAAGAAGTAGAAGAAGGAGAAGGAGAAGGTGAAGTCTGGAGGGTGAATCAGAAGAAGTAGAAGAAGGAGAAGTAGAAGGTGAAGTCTGGAGGGTGAATCAGAAGAAGCAGAAGAAGGAGAAGGAGAAGGTGAAGTTTGGACGGTGAATCAGAAGAAGTAGAAGAAGGAGAAGGTGAAGTCTGGAGGGTGAATCAGAAGAAGCAGAAGAAGGAGAAGGAGAAGGTGAAGTCTGGAGGGTGAATCAGAAGAAGCAGAAGAAGGAGAAGGAGAAGGTGAAGCCTGGAGGGTGAATCAGAAGAAGCAGAAGAAGGAGAAGGAGAAGGTGAAGTCTGGATGGTGAATCAGAAGAAGCAGAAGAAGTAGGAGGAGAAGGTTATGTCTGGAGGGTGAATCAGAAGAAGTAGAAGAAGGAGAAGGAGAAGGTGAAATCTGGAGGGTGAATCAGAAGAAGCAGAAGAAGGAGAAGGAGAAGGTGAAGTCAGGAGGGTGAATCAGAAGAAGCAGAAGAAGGAGAAGGAGAAGGTGAAGTCTGGAGGGTGAATCAGAAGAAGCAGAAGAAGGAGATGGAGAAGGTGAAGACTGGAGGGTGAATCAGAAGAAGTAGAAGAAGGAGAAGGAGAAGGTGAAGTCTGGAGGGTGAATCAGAAGAAGTAGAAGAGGGAGAAGGAGAAGGCGAAGTCTGGAGGGTGAATCAGAAGAAGCTGAAGAAGGAGAAGGAGAAGGTGATGTCTGGAGGGTGAATCAGTAGAAGCAGAAGAAGGAGAAGGAGAAGATGAAGTCTGGAGGGTGAATCAGAAGAAGTAGAAGAAGGAGAAGGAGAAGGTGAGGTCTGGAGGGTGAATCAGAAGAAGCAGAAGAAGGAGAAGGAGAAGGTGAAGTCTGAAGGGTGAATCAGAAGATGCAGAAGAAGGAGAAGGAGAAGGTGAAGTCTGGAGGGTGAATCAGAAGAAGCAGAAGAAGGAGAAGGAGAAGGTGAAGTCTGGAGGGTGAATCAGAAGAAGCAGAAGAAGGAGAAGGAGAAGGTGAAGTCTGGAGGGTGAATCAGAAGAAGTAGAAGGAGGAGAAGGAGAAGGTGAAGTCTGGAGGGTGAATCAGAAGAAGTAGAAGAAGGAGAAGGAGAAGGTGATATCTGGAGGGTGAATCAGAAGAAGCAGAAGAAGGAGAAGGAGAAGGCGATGTCTGGAGGGTGAATCAGAAGAAGCAGAAGAAGGAGAAGGAGAAGATGAAGTCTGGAGGGTGAATCAGAAGAAGTAGAAGAAGGAGAAGGAGAAGGTGAAGTCTGGAGGGTGAATCAGAAGAAGCAGAAGAAGGAGAAGGAGAAGGTGAAGTCTGGAGGGTGAAGCAGAAGAAGCAGAAGAAGGAGAAGGAGAAGGTGAAGTCTGGAGGGTGAATCAGAAGAAGCAGAATAAGGAGAAGGAGAAGGTGAAGTCTAGAGGGTGAATCAGAAGAAGCAGAAGAAGGAGAAGGAGAAGGTGAAGTCTGGAGGGTGAATCAGAAGAAGTAGAAGAAGGAGAAGGAGAAGGTGAAGTCTGGAGGGTGAAGCAGAAGAAGTAGAAGAAGGAGAAGGAGAAGGTGAAGTCAGGAGGGTGAATCAGTAGAAGTAGAAGAAGGAGAAGGAGAAGGTGAAGTCAGGAGGGTGAATCAGAAGAAGCAGAAGAAGGAGAAGGAGAAGGTGAAGTCTGGAAGGTGAATCAGAAGAATCAGAAGAAGGAGAAGGAGAAGGTGAAGTCTGGAGGGTGAATCAGAAGAAGCAGAAGAAAGAGAAGGAGAAGGTGAAGTCTGGAGGGTGAAGCAGAAGAAGCAGAAGAAGGAGAAGGAGAAGGTGAAAGCTGGAGGGTGAATCAGAAGAAGTAGAAGAAGGAGAAGGAGAAGGTGAAGTCTGGAGGGTGAATCAGAAGAAGTAGAAGAAGGAGAAGGAGAAGGTGAAGTCTGGAGGGTGAATCAGAAGAAGCAGAAGAAGGAGAAGGAGAAGGTGAAGTCTGGAGGGTGAATCAGAAGAAGCAGAAGAAGGAGAAGGAGACGATGAAGTCTGGAGGGTGAATCAGAAGAAGTAGAAGAAGGAGAAGGAGAAGGTGAGGTCTGGAGGGTGAATCAGAAGAAGCAGAAGAAGGAGAAGGAGAAGGTGAAGTCTGGAGGGTGAATCAGAAGAAGCAGAAGAAGGAGAAGGAGAAGGTGAAGTCTGGAGGGTGAATCAGAAGAAGCAGAAGAAGGAGAAGGAGAAGGTGAAGTCAGGAGGGAGAATCAGAAGAAGCAGAAGAAGGAGAAGGAGAAGGTGAAGTTAGGAGGGTGAATCAGAAGAAGCAGAAGAAGGAGAAGGAGAAGGTGAAGTCAGGGGGGTGAAGCAGAAGAAGTAGAAGAAGGAGAAGGAGAAGGTGAAGTCAGGAGGGTGAAGCTGAAGAAGCAGAAGAAGGAGAAGGAGAAGGTGAAGTCTGGAGGGCGCAGCAGAAGAAGCAGAAGAAGGAGAAGGAGAAGGTGAAGTCTGGAGGGTGAAGCAGAAGAAGCAGAAGAAGGAGAAGGAGAAGGTGAAGTCTGGAGGGTGAATCAGAAGAAGTAGAAGAAGGAGAAGGAGAAGGTGATGTCAGGAGGGTGAAGCAGAAGAAGCAATAGAAGGAGAAGGAGAAGGTGAAGTCTGGAGGGTGAAGCAGAAGAAGCAGAAGAAGGAGAAGGAGAAGGTGAAGTCTGGAGGGTGAAGCAGAAGAAGCAGAACAAGGAGAAGGAGAAGGTGAAGTCTGGAGGGTGAAGCAGAAGAAGCAGAAGAAGGAGAAGGAGAAAGTGAAGTCAGGAGGGTGAATCAGAAGAAGTAAAAGAAGGAGAAGGAGAAGGTGAAGGCTGGAGGGTGAATCAGAAGAAGTAGAAGAAGGAGAAGGAGAAGGTGAAGTCTGGAGGGTGAAACAGAAGAAGCAGAAGAAGGAGAAGGAGAAGTTGAAGTCTGGAGGGAGAAGCAGAAGAAGAAGAAGAAGGAGAAGGAGAAGGTGAAGTTTGGAGGGTGAATCAGAAGAAGTAGAAGAAGGAGAAGGAAAAGGTGAAGTCTGGAGGGTGAATCAGAAGAGGTAGAAGAAGGAGAAGGAGAAGGTGAAGTCTGGAGGGTGAATCAGAAGAAGCAGAAGAAGGAGAAGGAGAAGGTGAAGTCTGGAGGGTGAATCAGAAGAAGTAGAAGAAGGAGAAGGAGAAGGTGTAGTCTGGAGGGTGAATCAGAAGAAGTAGACGAAGGAGAAGTAGAAGGTGAAGTCTGGAGGGTGAATCAGAAGAAGCAGAAGAAGGAGAAGGAGAAGGTGAAGTCTGGAGGGTGAATGAGAAGAAGTAGAAGAAGGAGAAGGAGAAGGTGAAGTCTGGAGGGTGAATCAGAAGAAGCAGAAGAAGGAGAAGGAGAAAGTGAAGTCTGGAGGGTGAATCAGAAGAAGCAGAAGAAGGAGAAGGAGAAGGTGAAGTATGGAGGGTGAATCAGAAGAAGCAGAAGAAAGAGAAGGAGAAGGTGAAGTCTGGAGGGTGAATCAGAAGAAGCAGAAGAAGTAGAAGGAGAAGGTGAAGTCTGGAGGGTGAATCAGAAGAAGTAGAAGAAGGAGAAGGAGAAGGTGAAGTCTCGAGGGTGAATCAGAAAAAGCAGAAGAAGGAGAAGGAGAAGGTGAAGTCAGGAGGGTGAATCAGAAGAAGCAGAAGAAGGAGGAGGAGAAGGTGAAGTCTGGAGGGTGAATCAGAAGAAGCAGAAGAAGAAGAAGGAGGAGATGAAGACTGGAGGGTGAATCAGAAGAAGTAGAAGAATGAGAAGGAGAAGGTGAAGTCTGGAGGGTGAATCAGAAGAAGTAGAAGAAGGAGAAGGAGAAGGCGAAGTCTGGAGGGTGAATCAGAAGAAGCAGAAGAAGGAGAAGGAGAAGGTGAAGTCTGGAGGGTGAATCAGAAGAAGCAGAAGAAGGAGAAGGAGAAGATGAAGTCTGGAGGGTGAATCAGAAGAATGAGAAGAAGGAGAAGGAGAAGGTGAAGTCTGAAGGGTGAATCAGAAGAAGCAGAAGAAGGAGAAGGAGAAGTTGAAGTCTGGAGGGTGAATCAGAAGAAGCAGAAGAAGGAGAAGGAGAAGGTGAAGTCTGGAGGGTGAATCAGAAGAAGCAGAAGAAGGAGAAGGAGAAGGTGAAGTCTAGAGGGTGAATCAGAAGAAGTAGAAGAAGGAGAAGGAGAAGGTGAAGTCTGGAGGGTGAATCAGAAGAAGTAGAAGAAGGAGAAGGAGAAGGTGAAGTCTGGAGGGTGAATCAGAAGAAGCAGAAAAGGAGAAGGAGAAGGTGAAGTCTGGAGGGTGAATCAGAAGAAGTAGAAGAAGGAGAAGGTGAAGTCTGGAGGGTGAATCAGAAGAAGCAGAAGAAGGAGAAGGAGAAGGTGAAGTCTGGAGGGTGAATCAGAAGAAGCAGAAGAAGGAGAAGGAGAAGGTGAAGTCTGGAGGGTGAATCAGAAGAAGCAGAAGAAGGAGAAGGAGAAGGTGAAGTCTGGAGGGTGAATCAGAAGAAGCAGAAGAAGTAGAAGGAGAAGGTGATGTCTGGAGGGTGAATCAGAAGAAGTAGAAGAAGGAGAAGGAGAAGGTGAAATCTGGAGGGTGAATCAGAAGAAGCAGAAGAAGGAGAAGGAGAAGGTGAAGTCAGGAGGGTGAATCAGAAGAAGCAGAAGAAGGAGAAGGAGAAGTTGAAGTCTGGAGGGTGAATCAGAAGAAGCAGAAGAAGGAGAAGGAGAAGGTGAAGTCTGGAGGGTGAAGCAGAAGAAGTAGAAGAAGGAGAAGGAGAAGGTGAAGTCAGGAGGGTGAATCAGTAGAAGTAGAAGAAGGAGAAGGAGAAGGAGAAGGTGAAGCCAGGAGGGTGAATCAGAAGAAGCAGAAGAAGGAGAAGGAGAAGGTGAAGTCTGGAAGGTGAATCAGAAGAATCAGAAGAAGGAGAAGGAGAAGGTGAAGTCTGGAGGGTGAATCAGAAGAAGCAGAAGAAAGAGAAGGAGAAGGTGAAGTCTGGAGGGTGAAGCAGAAGAAGCAGAAGAAGGAGAAGGAGAAGGTGAAAGCTGGAGGGTGAATCAGAAGAAGTAGAAGAAGGAGAAGGAGAAGGTGAAGTCTGGAGGGTGAATCAGAAGAAGTAGAAGAAGGAGAAGGAGAAGGTGAAGTCTGGAGGGTGAATCAGAAGAAGCAGAAGAAGGAGAAGGAGAAGGTGAAGTCTGGAGGGTGAATCAGAAGAAGGAGACGAAGGAGAAGGAGACGATGAAGTCTGGAGGGTGAATCAGAAGAAGTAGAAGAAGGAGAAGGAGAAGGTGAGGTCTGGAGGGTGAATCAGAAGAAGCAGAAGAAGGAGAAGGAGAAGGTGAAGTCTGGAGGGTGAATCAGAAGAAGCAGAAGAAGGAGAAGGAGAAGGTGAAGTCTGGAGGGTGAATCAGAAGAAGCAGAAGAAGGAGAAGGAGAAGGTGAAGTCAGGAGGGAGAATCAGAAGAAGCAGAAGAAGGAGAAGGAGAAGGTGAAGTTAGGAGGGTGAATCAGAAGAAGCAGAAGAAGGAGAAGGAGAAGGTGAAGTCAGGGGGGTGAAGCAGAAGAAGTAGAAGAAGGAGAAGGAGAAGGTGAAGTCAGGAGGGTGAAGCTGAAGAAGCAGAAGAAGGAGAAGGAGAAGGTGAAGTCTGGAGGGCGCAGCAGAAGAAGCAGAAGAAGGAGAAGGAGAAGGTGAAGTCTGGAGGGTGAAGCAGAAGAAGCAGAAGAAGGAGAAGGAGAAGGTGAAGTCTGGAGGGTGAATCAGAAGAAGTAGAAGAAGGAGAAGGAGAAGGTGATGTCAGGAGGGTGAAGCAGAAGAAGCAGTAGAAGGAGAAGGAGAAGGTGAAGTCTGGAGGGTGAAGCAGAAGAAGGAGAAGGAGAAGGTGAAGTCTGGAGGGTGAAGCAGAAGAAGCAGAACAAGGAGAAGGAGAAGGTGAAGTCTGGAGGGTGAAGCAGAAGAAGCAGAAGAAGGAGAAGGAGAAAGTGAAGTCAGGAGGGTGAATCAGAAGAAGTAGAAGAAGTAGAAGGAGAAGGTAAAGTCTGGAGGGTGAATCAGAAGAAGTAAAAGAAGGAGAAGGAGAAGGTGAAGGCTGGAGGGTGAATCAGAAGAAGTAGAAGAAGGAGAAGGAGAAGGTGAAGTCTGGAGGGTGAAACAGAAGAAGCAGAAGAAGGAGAAGGAGAAGTTGAAGTCTGGAGGGAGAAGCAGAAGAAGAAGAAGAAGAAGAAGGAGAAGGTGAAGTTTGGAGGGTGAATCAGAAGAAGTAGAAGAAGGAGAAGGAAAAGGTGAAGTCTGGAGGGTGAATCAGAAGAGGTAGAAGAAGGAGAAGGAGAAGGTGAAGTCTGGAGGGTGAATCAGAAGAAGCAGAAGAAGGAGAAGGAGAAGGTGAAGTCTGGAGGGTGAATCAGAAGAAGTAGAAGAAGGAGAAGGAGAAGGTGTAGTCTGGAGGGTGAATCAGAAGAAGTAGACGAAGGAGAAGTAGAAGGTGAAGTCTGGAGGGTGAATCACAAGAAGCAGAAGAAGGAGAAGGAGAAGGTGAAGTCTGGAGGGTGAATGAGAAGAAGTAGAAGAAGGAGAAGGAGAAGGTGAAGTCTGGAGGGTGAATCAGAAGAAGCAGAAGAAGGAGAAGGAGAAAGTGAAGTCTGGAGGGTGAATCAGAAGAAGCAGAAGAAGGAGAAGGAGAAGGTGAAGTATGGAGGGTGAATCAGAAGAAGCAGAAGAAGGAGAAGGAGAAGGTGAAGTCTGGAGGGTGAATCAGAAGAAGCAGAAGAAGTAGAAGGAGAAGGTGAAGTCTGGAGGGTGAATCAGAAGAAGTAGAAGAAGGAGAAGGAGAAGGTGAAGTCTCGAGGGTGAATCAGAAAAAGCAGAAGAAGGAGAAGGAGAAGGTGAAGTCAGGAGGGTGAATCAGAAGAAGCAGAAGAAGGAGGAGGAGAAGGTGAAGTCTGGAGGGTGAATCAGAAGAAGCAGAAGAAGGAGAAGGAGGAGATGAAGACTGGAGGGTGAATCAGAAGAAGTAGAAGAATGAGAAGGAGAAGGTGAAGTCTGGAGGGTGAATCAGAAGAAGTAGAAGAAGGAGAAGGAGAAGGCGAAGTCTGGAGGGTGAATCAGAAGAAGCAGAAGAAGGAGAAGGAGAAGGTGAGGTCTGGAGGGTGAATCAGAAGAAGCAGAAGAAGGAGAAGGAGATGATGAAGTCTGGAGGGTGAATCAGAAGAATTAGAAGAAGGAGAAGGAGAAGGTGAAGTCTGAAGGGTGAATCAGAAGAAGCAGAAGAAGGAGAAGGAGAAGTTGAAGTCTGGAGGGTGAATCAGAAGAAGCAGAAGAAGGAGAAGGAGAAGGTGAAGTCTGGAGGGTGAATCAGAAGAAGCAGAAGAAGGAGAAGGAGAAGGTGAAGTCTAGAGGGTGAATCAGAAGAAGTAGAAGAAGGAGAAGGAGAAGGTGAAGTCTGGAGGGTGAATCAGAAGAAGTAGAAGAAGGAGAAGGAGAAGGTGAAGTCTGGAGGGTGAATCAGAAGAAGCAGAAAAGGAGAAGGAGAAGGTGAAGTCTGGAGGGTGAATCAGAAGAAGTAGAAGAAGGAGAAGGTGAAGTCTGGAGGGTGAATCAGAAGAAGCAGAAGAAGGAGAAGGAGAAGGTGAAGTCTGGAGGGTGAATCAGAAGAAGCAGAAGAAGGAGAAGGAGAAGGTGAAGTCTGGAGGGTGAATCAGAAGAAGCAGAAGAAGGAGAAGGAGAAGGTGAAGTCTGGAGGGTGAATCAGAAGAAGCAGAAGAAGTAGAAGGAGAAGGTGATGTCTAGAGGGTGAATCAGAAGAAGTAGAAGAAGGAGAAGGAGAAGGTGAAATCTGGAGGGTGAATCAGAAGAAGCAGAAGAAGGAGAAGGAGAAGGTGAAGTCAGGAGGGTGAATCAGAAGAAGCAGAAGAAGGAGAAGGAGAAGTTGAAGTCTGGAGGGTGAATCAGAAGAAGCAGAAGAAGGAGATGGAGAAGGTGAAGACAGGAGGGTGAATCAGAAGAAGTAGAAGAAGGAGAAGGAGAAGGTGAAGTCTGGAGGGTGAATCAGAAGAAGTAGAAGAAGGAGAAGGAGAAGGCGAAGTCTGGAGGGTGAATCAGAAGAAGCAGAAGAAGGAGAAGGAGAAGGTGAAGTCTGGAGGGTGAATCAGAAGAAGCAGAAGAAGGAGAAGGAGAAGATGAAGTCTGAAGGTGAATCAGAAGAAGTAGAAGAAGGAGAAGTAGAAGGTGAGGTCTGGAGGGTGAATCAGAAGAAGCAGAAGAAGGAGAAGGAGAAGGTGAAGTCTGAAGGGTGAATCAGAAGATGCAGAAGAAGGAGAAGGAGAAGGTGAAGTCTGGAGGGTGAATCAGAAGAAGCAGAAGAAGGAGAAGGAGAAGGTGAAGTCTGGAGGGTGAATCAGAAGAAGCAGAAGAAGGAGAAGGAGAAGGTGAAGTCTGGAGGGTGAATCAGAAGAAGCAGAAGAAGGAGAAGGAGAAGGTGAAGTCTGGAGGGTGAATCAGAAGAAGCAGAAGAAGGAGAAGGAGAAGGTGAAGTCTGGAGGGTGAATCAGAAGAAGCAGAAGAAGTAGAAGGAGAAGGTGATGTCTGGAGGGTGAATCAGAAGAAGTAGAAGAAGGAGAAGGAGAAGGTGAAATCTGGAGGGTGAATCAGAAGAAGCAGAATAAGGAGAAGGAGAAGGTGAAGTCAGGAGGGTGAATCAGAAGAAGCAGAAGAAGGAGAAGGAGAAGTTGAAGTCTGGAGGGTGAATCAGAAGAAGCAGAAGAAGGAGATGGAGAAGGTGAAGACTGGAGGGTGAATCAGAAGAAGTAGAAGAAGGAGAAGGAGAAGGTGAAGTCTGGAGGGTGAATCAGAAGAAGTAGAAGAAGGAAAAGGAGAAGGCGAAGTCTGGAGGGTGAATCAGAAGAAGCAGAAGAAGGAGAAGGAGAAGGTGAAGTCTGGAGGGTGAATCAGAAGAAGCAGAAGAAGGAGAAGGAGAAGATGAAGTCTGGAGGGTGAATCAGAAGAAGTAGAAGAAGGAGAAGGAGAAGGTGAGGTCTGGAGGGTGAATCAGAAGAAGCAGAAGAAGGAGAAGGAGAAGGTGAAGTCTGAAGGGTGAATCAGAAGATGCAGAAGAAGGAGAAGGAGAAGGTGAAGTCTGGAGGGTGAATCAGAAGAAGCAGAAGAAGGAGAAGGAGAAGGTGAAGTCTGGAGGGTGAATCAGAAGAAGTAGAAGGAGGAGAAGGAGAAGGTGAAGTCTGGAGGGTGAATCAGAAGAAGCAGAAGAAGGAGAAGGAGAAGGTGAAGTCTGGAGGGTGAAGCAGAAGAAGCAGAAGAAGGAGAAGGAGAAGGTGAAGTCTGGAGGGTGAATCAGAAGAAGCAGAATAAGGAGAAGGAGAAGGTGAAGTCTGGAGGGTGAATCAGAAGAAGCAGAAGAAGGAGAAGGAGAAGGTGAAGTCTGGAGGGTGAATCAGAAGAAGTAGAAGAAGGAGAAGGAGAAGGTGAAGTTTGGAGGGTGAAGCAGAAGAAGTAGAAGAAGGAGAAGGAGAAGGTGAAGTCAGGAGGGTGAATCAGTAGAAGTAGAAGAAGGAGAAGGAGAAGGTGAAGTCTGGAGGGTGATGCAGAAGAAGCAGAAGAAGGAGAAGGAGAAAGTGAAGTCAGGAGGGTGAATCAGAAGAAGTAGAAGAAGGAGAAGGAGAAGGTGAAGTCTGGAGGGTGAATCAGAAGAAGTAGAAGAAGGAGAGGGAGAAGGTGAAGGCTGGAGGGTGAATCAGAAGAAGTAGAAGAAGGAGAAGGAGAAGGTGAAGTCTGGAGGGTGAATCAGAAGAAGCAGAAGAAGGAGAAGGTGAAGTCTGGAGGGAGAAGCAGAAGAAGAAGAAGAAGGAGAAGGAGAAGGTGAAGTCTGGAGGGTGAATCAGAAGAAGTAGAAGAAGGAGAAGGAAAAGGTGAAGTCTGGAGGGTGAATCAGAAGAGGTAGAAGAAGGAGAAGGAGAAGGTGAAGTCTGGAGGGTGAATCAGAAGAAGTAGAAGAAGGAGAAGGAGAAGGTGTAGTCTGGAGGGTGAATCAGAAGAAGTAGACGAAGGAGAAGTAGAAGGTGAAGTCTGGAGGGTGAATCAGAAGAAGCAGAAGAAGGAGAAGGAGAAGGTGAAGTCTGGAGGGTGAATGAGAAGAAGTAGAAGAAGGAGAAGGAGAAGGTGAAGTCTGGAGGGTGAATCAGAAGAAGCAGAAGAAGGAGAAGGAGAAAGTGAAGTCTGGAGGGTGAATCAGAAGAAGCAGAAGAAGGAGAAGGAGAAGGTGAAGTATGGAGGGTGAATCAGAAGAAGCAGAAGAAGGAGAAGGAGAAGGTGAAGTCTGGAGGGTGAATCAGAAGAAGCAGAAGAAGTAGAAGGAGAAGGTGAAGTCTGGAGGATGAATCAGAAGATGTAGAAGAAGGAGAAGGAGAAGGTGAAGTCTCGAGGGTGAATCAGAAAAAGCAGAAGAAGGAGAAGGAGAAGGTGAAGTCAGGAGGGTGAATCAGAAGAAGCAGAAGAAGGAGGAGGAGAAGGTGAAGTCTGGAGGGTGAATCAGAAGAAGCAGAAGAAGGAGAAGGAGGAGGTGAAGACTGGAGGGTGAATCAGAAGAAGTAGAAGAAGGAGAAGGAGAAGGTGAAGTCTGGAGGGTGAATCAGAAGAAGTAGAAGAAGGAGAAGGAGAAGGTGAAGTCTGGAGGGTGAATCAGAAGAAGCAGAAGAAGGAGAAGGAGAAGGTGAAGTCTGGAGGGTGAATCAGAAGAAGCAGAAGAAGGAGAAGGAGAAGATGAAGTCTGGAGGGTGAATCAGAAGAATTAGAAGAAGGAGAAGGAGAAGGTGAGGTCTGGAGGGTGAATCAGAAGAAGCAGAAGAAGGAGAAGGAGAAGGTGATGTCTGAAGGGTGAATCAGAAGAAGCAGAAGAAGGAGAAGGAGAAGTTGAAGTCTGGAGGGTGAATCAGAAGAAGCAGAAGAAGGAGAAGGAGAAGGTGAAGTCTGGAGGGTGAATCAGAAGAAGCAGAAGAAGGACAAGGAGAAGGTGAAGTCTGGAGGGTGAATCAGAAGAAGTAGAAGAAGGAGAAGGAGAAGGTGAAGTCTGGAGGGTGAATCAGAAGAAGTAGAAGAAGGAGCAGGAGAAGGTGAAGTCTGGAGGGTGAATCAGAAGAAGCAGAAAAGGAGAAGGAGAAGTTGAAGTCTGGAGGGTGAATCAGAAGAAGTAGAAGAAGGAGAAGGTGAAGTCTGGAGGGTGAATCAGAAGAAGCAGAAGAAGGAGAAGGAGAAGGTGATGTCTGGAGGGTGAATCAGAAGAAGCAGAAGAAGGTGAAGGAGAAGGTGAAGTCTGGAGGGTGAATCAGAAGAAGCAGAAGAAGGAGAAGGAGAAGGTGAAGTCTGGAGGGTGAATCAGAAGAAGCAGAAGAAGTAGAAGGAGAAGGTGATGTCTGGAGGGTGAATCAGAAGAAGTAGAAGAAGGAGAAGGAGAAGGTGAAATCTGGAGGGTGAATCAGAAGAAGCAGAAGAAGGAGAAGCAGAAGGTGAAGTCAGGAGGGTGAATCAGAAGAAGCAGGAGAAGGAGAAGGAGAAGGTGAAGTCTGGAGGGTGAATCAGAAGAAGCAGAAGAAGGAGATGGAGAAGGTGAAGACTGGAGGGTGAATCAGAAGAAGTAGAAGAAGGAGAAGGAGAAGGTGAAGTCTGGAGGGTGAATCAGAAGAAGTAGAAGAAGGAGAAGGAGAAGGCGAAGTCTGGAGGGTGAATCAGAAGAAGCAGAAGAAGGAGAAGGAGAAGGTGAAGTCTGGAGGGTGAATCAGAAGAAGCAGAAGAAGGAGAAGGAGAAGATGAAGTCTGGAGGGTGAATCAGAAAAAGTAGAAGAAGGAGAAGGAGAAGGTGAGGTCTGGAGGGTGAATCAGAAGAAGCAGAAGAAGGAGAAGGAGAAGGAGAAGTCTGAAGGGTGAATCAGAAGATGCAGAAGAAGGAGAAGGAGAAGGTGAAGTCTGGAGGGTGAATCAGAAGAAGCAGAAGAAGGAGAAGGAGAAGGTGAAGTCTGGAGGGTGAAACAGAAGAAGCAGAAGAAGGAGAAGGAGAAGGTGAAGTCTGGAGGGTGAATCAGAAGAAGTAGAAGGAGGAGAAGGAGAAGGTGAAGTCTGGAGGGTGAATCAGAAGAAGTAGAAGAAGGAGAAGGAGAAGGTGATGTCTGGAGGGTGAATCAGAAGAAGCAGAAGAAGGAGAAGGAGAAGGTGATGTCTGGAGGGTGAATCAGAAGAAGCAGAAGAAGGAGAAGGAGAAGATGAAGTCTGGAGGGTGAATCAGAAGAAGTAGAAGAAGGAGAAGGAGAAGGTGAAGTCTGGAGGGTGAATCAGAAGAAGCAGAAGAAGGAGAAGGAGAAGGTGAAGTCTGGAGGGTGAAGCAGAAGAAGCAGAAGAAGGAGAAGGAGAAGGTGAAGTCTGGAGGGTGAATCAGAAGAAGCAGAATAAGGAGAAGGAGAAGGTGAAGTCTGGAGGGTGAATCAGAAGAAGCAGAAGAAGGAGAAGGAGAAGGTGAAGTCTGGAGGGTGAATCAGAAGAAGTAGAAGAAGGAGAAGGAGAAGGTGAAGTTTGGAGGGTGAAGCAGAAGAAGTAGAAGAAGGAGAAGGAGAAGGTGAAGTCAGGAGGGTGAATCAGTAGAAGTAGAAGAAGGAGAAGGAGAAGGTGAAGTCAGGAGGGTGAATCAGAAGAATCAGAAGAAGGAGAAGGAGAAGGTGAAGTCTGGAAGGTGAATCAGAAGAATCAGAAGAAGGAGAAGTAGAAGGTGAAGTCTGGAGGGTGAATCAGAAGAAGCAGAAGAAAGAGAAGGAGAAGGTGAAGTCTGGAGGGTGAAGCAGAAGAAGCAGAAGAAGGAGAAGGAGAAGGTGAAAGCTGGAGGGTGAATCAGAAGAAGTAGAAGAAGGAGAAGGAGAAGGTGAAGTCTGGAGGGTGAATCAGAAGAAGTAGAAGAAGGAGAAGGAGAAGGTGAAGTCTGGAGGGTGAATCAGAAGAAGCAGAAGAAGGAGAAGGAGACGATGAAGTCTGGAGGGTGAATCAGAAGAAGTAGAAGAAGGAGAAGGAGAAGGTGAGGTCTGGAGGGTGAATCAGAAGAAGCAGAAGAAGGAGAAGGAGAAGGTGAAGTCTGGAGGGTGAATCAGAAGAAGCAGAAGAAGGAGAAGGAGAAGGTGATGTCTGGAGGGTGAATCAGAAGAAGCAGAAGAAGGTGAAGGAGAAGGTGAAGTCTGGAGGGTGAATCAGAAGAAGCAGAAGAAGGAGAAGGAGAAGGTGAAGTCTGGAGGGTGAATCAGAAGAAGCAGAAGAAGTAGAAGGAGAAGGTGATGTCTGGAGGGTGAATCAGAAGAAGTAGAAGAAGGAGAAGGAGAAGGTGAAATCTGGAGGGTGAATCAGAAGAAGCAGAAGAAGGAGAAGGAGAAGGTGAAGTCAGGAGGGTGAATCAGAAGAAGCAGGAGAAGGAGAAGGAGAAGGTGAAGTCTGGAGGGTGAATCAGAAGAAGCAGAAGAAGGAGATGGAGAAGGTGAAGACTGGAGGGTGAATCAGAAGAAGTAGAAGAAGGAGAAGGAGAAGGTGAAGTCTGGAGGGTGAATCAGAAGAAGTAGAAGAAGGAGAAGGAGAAGGCGAAGTCTGGAGGGTGAATCAGAAGAAGCAGAAGAAGGAGAAGGAGAAGGTGAAGTCTGGAGGGTGAATCAGAAGAAGCAGAAGAAGGAGAAGGAGAAGATGAAGTCTGGAGGGTGAATCAGAAAAAGTAGAAGAAGGAGAAGGAGAAGGTGAGGTCTGGAGGGTGAATCAGAAGAAGCAGAAGAAGGAGAAGGAGAAGGAGAAGTCTGAAGGGTGAATCAGAAGATGCAGAAGAAGGAGAAGGAGAAGGTGAAGTCTGGAGGGTGAATCAGAAGAAGCAGAAGAAGGAGAAGGAGAAGGTGAAGTCTGGAGGGTGAAACAGAAGAAGCAGAAGAAGGAGAAGGAGAAGGTGAAGTCTGGAGGGTGAATCAGAAGAAGTAGAAGGAGGAGAAGGAGAAGGTGAAGTCTGGAGGGTGAATCAGAAGAAGTAGAAGAAGGAGAAGGAGAAGGTGATGTCTGGAGGGTGAATCAGAAGAAGCAGAAGAAGGAGAAGGAGAAGGTGATGTCTGGAGGGTGAATCAGAAGAAGCAGAAGAAGGAGAAGGAGAAGATGAAGTCTGGAGGGTGAATCAGAAGAAGTAGAAGAAGGAGAAGGAGAAGGTGAAGTCTGGAGGGTGAATCAGAAGAAGCAGAAGAAGGAGAAGGAGAAGGTGAAGTCTGGAGGGTGAAGCAGAAGAAGCAGAAGAAGGAGAAGGAGAAGGTGAAGTCTGGAGGGTGAATCAGAAGAAGCAGAATAAGGAGAAGGAGAAGGTGAAGTCTGGAGGGTGAATCAGAAGAAGCAGAAGAAGGAGAAGGAGAAGGTGAAGTCTGGAGGGTGAATCAGAAGAAGTAGAAGAAGGAGAAGGAGAAGGTGAAGTTTGGAGGGTGAAGCAGAAGAAGTAGAAGAAGGAGAAGGAGAAGGTGAAGTCAGGAGGGTGAATCAGTAGAAGTAGAAGAAGGAGAAGGAGAAGGTGAAGTCAGGAGGGTGAATCAGAAGAATCAGAAGAAGGAGAAGGAGAAGGTGAAGTCTGGAAGGTGAATCAGAAGAATCAGAAGAAGGAGAAGTAGAAGGTGAAGTCTGGAGGGTGAATCAGAAGAAGCAGAAGAAAGAGAAGGAGAAGGTGAAGTCTGGAGGGTGAAGCAGAAGAAGCAGAAGAAGGAGAAGGAGAAGGTGAAAGCTGGAGGGTGAATCAGAAGAAGTAGAAGAAGGAGAAGGAGAAGGTGAAGTCTGGAGGGTGAATCAGAAGAAGCAGAAGAAGGAGAAGGAGAAGGTGAAGTCTGGAGGGTGAAGCAGAAGAAGCAGAAGAAGGAGAAGGAGAAGGTGAAGTCAGGAGGGTGGATCAGAAGAAGTAGAAGAAGGAGAAGGAGAAGGTGAGGTCTGGAGGGTGAATCAGAAGAAGCAGAAGAAGGAGAAGGAGAAGGTGAAGTCTGGAGGGTGAATCAGAAGAAGCAGAAGAAGGAGAAGGAGAAGGTGAGGTCTGGAGGGTGAATCAGAAGAAGCAGAAGAAGGAGAAGGAGAAGGTGAAGTCTGGAGGGTGAATCAGAAGAAGCAGAAGAAGGAGAAGGAGAAGGTGAAGTCTGGAGGGTGAATCAGAAGAAGCAGAAGAAGGAGAAGGAGAAGGTGATGTCAGGAGGGAGAATCAGAAGAAGCAGAAGAAGGAGAAGGAGAAGGTGAAGTTAGGAGGGTGAATCAGAAGAAGCAGAAGAAGGAGAAGGAGAAGGTGAAGTCAGGGGGGTGAAGCAGAAGAAGTAGAAGAAGGAGAAGGAGAAGGTGAAGTCAGGAGGGTGAAGCAGAAGAAGCAGAAGAAGGAGAAGGAGAAGGTGAAGTCTGGAGGGTGAATCAGAAGAAGTAGAAGAAGGAGAAGGAGAAGGTGATGTCAGGAGGGTGAAGCAGAAGAAGCAGTAGAAGGAGAAGGAGAAGGTGAAGTCTGGAGGGTGAAGCAGAAGAAGCAGAAGAAGGAGAAGGAGAAGGTGAAGTCTGGAGGGCGAAGCAGAAGAAGCAGAAGAAGGAGAAGGAGAAGCTGAAGTCTGGAGGGTGAAGCAGAAGAAGCAGAAGAAGGAGAAGTAGAAGGTGAAGTCTGGAGGGTGAATCAGAAGAAGTAGAAGAAGGAGAAGGAGAAGGTGAAGTCAGGAGGGTGAAGCAGAAGAAGCAGAAGAAGGAGAAGGAGAAGGTGAAGTCTGGAGGGTGAAGCAGAAGAAGAAGAAGAATGAGAAGGAGAAGGTGAAGTCTGGAGGGTGAAGCAGAAGAAGCAGAAGAAGGAGAAGGAGAAGGTGAAGTCAGGAGGGTGAATCAGAAGAAGTAGAAAAAGGAGAAGGAGAAGGTGAAGTCTGGAGGGTGAATCAGAAGAATTAGAAGAAGGAGAAGGAGAAGGTGAGGTCTGGAGGGTGAATCAGAAGAAGCAGAAGAAGGAGAAGGAGAAGGTGAAGTCTGAAGGGTGAATCAGAAGAAGCAGAAGAAGGAGAAGGAGAAGTTGAAGTCTGGAGGGTGAATCAGAAGAAGCAGAAGAAGGAGAAGGAGAAGGTGAAGTCTGGAGGGTGAATCAGAAGAAGCAGAAGAAGGACAAGGAGAAGGTGAAGTCTGGAGGGTGAATCAGAAGAAGTAGAAGAGGGAGAAGGAGAAGGTGAAGTCTGGAGGGTGAATCAGAAGAAGTAGAAGAAGGAGTAGGAGAAGGTGAAGTCTGGAGGGTGAATCAGAAGAAGCAGAAAAGGAGAAGGAGATGTTGAAGTCTGGAGGGTGAATCAGAAGAAGTAGAAGAAGGAGAAGGTGAAGTCTGGAGGGTGAATCAGAAGAAGCAGAAGAAGGAGAAGGAGAAGGTGAAGTCTGGAGGGTGAATCAGAAGAAGCAGAAGAAGGAGAAGGAGAAGGTGAAGTCTGGAGGGTGAATCAGAAGAAGCAGAAGAAGGAGAAGGAGAAGGTGAAGTCTGGAGGGTGAATCAGAAGAAGCAGAAGAAGTAGAAGGAGAAGGTGATGTCTGGAGGGTGAATCAGAAGAAGTAGAAGAAGGAGAAGGAGAAGGTGAAATCTGGAGGGTGAATCAGAAGAAGCAGAAGAAGGAGAAGGAGAAGGTGAAGTCAGGAGGGTGAATCAGAAGAAGCAGAAGAAGTAGAAGGAGAAGGTGAAGTCTGGAGCGAGATTCAGAAGAAGCAGAAGAAGGAGATGGAGAAGGTGAAGACTGGAGGGTGAATCAGAAGAAGTAGAAGAAGGAGAAGGAGAAGGTGAAGTCTGGAGGGTGAATCAGAAGAAGTAGAAGAAGGAGAAGGAGAAGGCGAAGTCTGGAGGGTGAATCAGAAGAAGCAGAAGAAGGAGAAGGAGAAGGTGAAGTCTGGAGGGTGAATCAGAAGAAGCAGAAGAAGGAGAAGGAGAAGATGAAGTCTGGAGGGTGAATCAGAAAAAGTAGAAGAAGGAGAAGGAGAAGGTGAGGTCTGGAGGGTGAATCAGAAGAAGCAGAAGAAGGAGAAGGAGAAGGTGAAGTCTGAAGGGTGAATCAGAAGATGCAGAAGAAGGAGAAGGAGAAGGTGAAGTCTGGAGGGTGAATCAGAAGAAGCAGAAGAAGGAGAAGGAGAAGGTGAAGTCTGGAGGGTGAATCAGAAGAAGCAGAAGAAGGAGAAGGAGAAGGTGAAGTCTGGAGGGTGAATCAGAAGAAGTAGAAGAAGGAGAAGGAGAAGGTGAAGTCTGGAGGGTGAATCAGAAGAAGTAGAAGAAGGAGAACGAGAAGGTGATGTCTGGAGGGTGAATCAGAAGAAGCAGAAGAAGGAGAAGGAGAAGGTGATGTCTGGAGGGTGAATCAGAAGAAGCAGAAGAAGGAGAAGGAGAAGATGAAGTCTGGAGGGTGAATCAGAAGAAGTAGAAGAAGGAGAAGGAGAAGGTGAAGTCTGGAGGGTGAATCAGAAGAAGCAGAAGAAGGAGAAGGAGAAGGTGAAGTCTGGAGGGTGAAGCAGAAGAAGCAGAAGAAGGAGAAGGAGAAGGTGAAGTCTGGAGGGTGAACCAGAAGAAGCAGAATAAGGAGAAGTAGAAGGTGAAGTCTGGAGGGTGAATCAGAAGAAGCAGAAGAAGGAGAAGGAGAAGGTGAAGTCTGGAGGGTGAATCAGAAGAAGTAGAAGAAGGAGAAGGAGAAGGTGAAGTTTGGAGGGTGAAGCAGAAGAAGTAGAAGAAGGAGAAGGAGAAGGTGAAGTCAGGAGGGTGAATCAGTAGAAGTAGAAGAAGGAGAAGGAGAAGGTGAAGTCAGGAGGGTGAATCAGAAGAATCAGAAGAAGGAGAAGGAGAAGGTGAAGTCTGGAAGGTGAATCAGAAGAATCAGAAGAAGGAGAAGGAGAAGGTGAAGTCTGGAGGGTGAATCAGAAGAAGCAGACGAAAGAGAAGGAGAAGGTGAAGTCTGGAGGGTGAAGCAGAAGAAGCAGAAGAAGGAGAAGGAGAAGGTGAAAGCTGGAGGGTGAATCAGAAGAAGTAGAAGAAGGAGAAGGAGAAGGTGAAGTCTGGAGGGTGAATCAGAAGAAGTAGAAGAAGGAGAAGGAGAAGGTGAAGTCTGGAGGGTGAATCAGAAGAAGCAGAAGAAGGAGAAGGAGACGATGAAGTCTGGAGGGTGAATCAGAAGAAGTAGAAGAAGGAGAAGGAGAAGGTGAGGTCTGGAGGGTGAATCAGAAGAAGCAGAAGAAGGAGAAGGAGAAGGTGAAGTCTGGAGGGTGAATCAGAAGAAGCAGAAGAAGGAGAAGGAGAAGGTGAAGTCTGGAGGGTGAATCAGAAGAAGCAGAAGAAGGAGAAGGAGAAGGTGAAGTCAGGAGGGAGAATCAGAAGAAGCAGAAGAAGGAGAAGGAGAAGGTGAAGTTAGGAGGGTGAATCAGAAGAATCAGAAGAAGGAGAAGGAGAAGGTAACGTCAGGGGGGTGAAGCAGAAGAAGTAGAAGAAGGAGAAGGAGAAGGTGAAGTCAGGAGGGTGAAGCAGAAGAAGCAGAAGAAGGAGAAGTAGAAGGTGAAGTCTGGAGGGTGAATCAGAAGAAGTAGAAGAAGGAGAAGGAGAAGGTGATGTCAGGAGGGTGAAGCAGAAGAAGAAGAAGAAGGAGAAGGAGAAGGTGAAGTCTGGAGGGTGAAGCAGAAGAAGCAGAAGAAGGAGAAGGAGAAGGTGAAGTCAGGAGGGTGAATCAGAAGAAGTAGAAGAAGGAGAAGGAGAAGGTGAAGTCTGGAGGGTGAATCAGAAGAAGTAGAAGAAGGATAAGGAGAAGGTGAAGTCTGGAGGGTGAATCAGAAGAAGTAGAAGAAGGAGAAGGAGAAGGTGAATTCTGGAGGGTGAATCAGAAGAAGCAGAAGAAGGAGAAGGAGAAGGTGAAGTCTGGAGGGTGAATCAGAAGAAGTAGAAGAAGGAGAAGGAGAAGGTGTAGTCTGGAGGGTGAATCAGAAGAAGTAGACGAAGGAGAAGGAGAAGGTGAAGTCTGGAGGGTGAATCAGAAGAAGCAGAAGAAGGAGAAGTAGAAGGTGAAGTCTGGAGGGTGAATCAGAAGAAGTAGAAGAAGGAGAAGGAGAAGGTGATGTCAGGAGGGTGAAGCAGAAGAAGAAGAAGAAGGAGAAGGAGAAGGTGAAGTCTGGAGGGTGAAGCAGAAGAAGCAGAAGAAGGAGAAGGAGAAGGTGAAGTCAGGAGGGTGAATCAGAAGAAGTAGAAGAAGGAGAAGGAGAAGGTGAAGTCTGGAGGGTGAATCAGAAGAAGTAGAAGAAGGATAAGGAGAAGGTGAAGTCTGGAGGGTGAATCAGAAGAAGTAGAAGAAGGAGAAGGAGAAGGTGAATTCTGGAGGGTGAATCAGAAGAAGCAGAAGAAGGAGAAGGAGAAGGTGAAGTCTGGAGGGTGAATCAGAAGAAGTAGAAGAAGGAGAAGGAGAAGGTGTAGTCTGGAGGGTGAATCAGAAGAAGTAGACGAAGGAGAAGGAGAAGGTGAAGTCTGGAGGGTGAATCAGAAGAAGTAGAAGAAGGAGAAGGAGAAGGTGAAGTCTGGAGGGTGAATGAGAAGAAGCAGAAGAAGGAGAAGGAGAAGGTGAAGTCTGGAGGGTGAATCGGAAGAAGCAGAAGAAGGAGAAGGAGAAGGTGAAGTCTGGAGGGTGAATCAGAAGAAGCAGAAGAAGGAGAAGGAGAAGGTGAAGTCTGGAGGGTGAATCAGAAGAAGCAGAAGAAGTAGAAGGAGAAGGTGAAGTCTGGAGGGTGAATCAGAAGAAGTAGAAGAAGGAGAAGGAGAAGGTGAAGTCTGGAGCGTGAATCAGAAGAAGCAGAAGAAGGAGAAGGAGAAGGTGAAGTCAGGAGGGTGAATCAGAAGAAGCAGAAGAAGGAGAAGGAGATGGTGAAGACTGGAGGGTGAATCAGAAGAAGTAGAAGAAGGAGAAGGAGAAGGTGAAGTCATAAGGGTGAATCAGAAGAAGTAGAAGAAGGAGAAGGAGAAGGCGAAGTCTGGAGGGTGAATCAGAAGAAGCAGAAGAAGGAGAAGGAGAAGGTGAAGTCTGGAGGGTAAATCAGAAGAAGCAGAAGAAGGAGAAGGAGCAGATGAAGTCTGGAGGGTGAATCAGAAGAAGTAGAAGAAGGAGAAGGAGAAGGTGAGGTCTGGAGGGTGAATCAGAAGAAGTAGAAGAAGGAGAAGGAGAAGGTGATGTCAGGAGGGTGAAGCAGAAGAAGCAGTAGAAGGAGAAGGAGAAGGTGAAG
This sequence comes from Somniosus microcephalus, assembly GCF_052327205.1. Classification (NCBI taxonomy): domain Eukaryota; kingdom Metazoa; phylum Chordata; class Chondrichthyes; order Squaliformes; family Somniosidae; genus Somniosus; species Somniosus microcephalus. The sequence continues at coordinate 89,585 of NW_028225882.1, forward strand.
TCTGGAGGGTGAAGCAGAAGAAGCAGAAGAAGGAGAAGGAGAAGGTGAAGTCTGGAGGGCGAAGCAGAAGAAGCAGAAGAAGGAGAAGGAGAAGCTGAAGTCTGGAGGGTGAAGCAGAAGAAGCAGAAGAAGGAGAAGTAGAAGGTGAAGTCTGGAGGGTGAATCAGAAGAAGTAGAAGAAGGAGAAGGAGAAGGTGAAGTCAGGAGGGTGAAGCAGAAGAAGCAGAAGAAGGAGAAGGAGAAGGTGAAGTCTGGAGGGTGAAGCAGAAGAAGAAGAAGAAGGAGAAGGAGAAGGTGAAGTCTGGAGGGTGAAGCAGAAGAAGCAGAAGAAGGAGAAGGAGAAGGTGAAGTCAGGAGGGTGAATCAGAAGAAGTAGAAGAAGGAGAAGGAGAAGGTGAAGTCTGGAGCGTGAATCAGAAGAAGCAGAAGAAGGAGAAGGAGAAGGTGAAGTCAGGAGGGTGAATCAGAAGAAGCAGAAGAAGGAGAAGGAGATGGTGAAGACTGGAGGGTGAATCAGAAGAAGTAGAAGAAGGAGAAGGAGAAGGTGAAGTCATAAGGGTGAATCAGAAGAAGTAGAAGAAGGAGAAGGAGAAGGCGAAGTCTGGAGGGTGAATCAGAAGAAGCAGAAGAAGGAGAAGGAGAAGGTGAAGTCTGGAGGGTAAATCAGAAGAAGCAGAAGAAGGAGAAGGAGCAGATGAAGTCTGGAGGGTGAATCAGAAGAAGTAGAAGAAGGAGAAGGAGAAGGTGAGGTCTGGAGGGTGAATCAGAAGAAGTAGAAGAAGGAGAAGGAGAAGGTGATGTCAGGAGGGTGAAGCAGAAGAAGCAGTAGAAGGAGAAGGAGAAGGTGAAGTCTGGAGGGTGAAGCAGAAGAAGCAGAAGAAGGAGAAGGAGAAGGTGAAGTCTGGAGGGCGAAGCAGAAGAAGCAGAAGAAGGAGAAGGAGAAGCTGAAGTCTGGAGGGTGAAGCAGAAGAAGCAGAAGAAGGAGAAGTAGAAGGTGAAGTCTGGAGGGTGAATCAGAAGAAGTAGAAGAAGGAGAAGGAGAAGGTGAAGTCAGGAGGGTGAAGCAGAAGAAGCAGAAGAAGGAGAAGGAGAAGGTGAAGTCTGGAGGGTGAAGCAGAAGAAGAAGAAGAAGGAGAAGGAGAAGGTGAAGTCTGGAGGGTGAAGCAGAAGAAGCAGAAGAAGGAGAAGGAGAAGGTGAAGTCAGGAGGGTGAATCAGAAGAAGTAGAAGAAGGAGAAGGAGAAGGTGAAGTCTGGAGGGTGAATCAGAAGAAGTAGAAGAAGGATAAGGAGAAGGTGAAGTCTGGAGGGTCAATCAGAAGAAGTAGAAGAAGGAGAAGGAGAAGGTGAAATCTGGAGGGTGAATCAGAAGAAGCAGAAGAAGGAGAAGGAGAAGGTGAAGTCCGGAGGGAGAAGCAGAAGAAGTAGAAGAAGGAGAAGGAGAAGGTGAAGTCTGGAGGGTGAATCAGAAGAAGTAGAAGAAGGGGAAGGAGAAGGTGAAGTCTGGAGGGTGAATCAGAAGAAGTAGAACAAGGAGAAGGAGAAGGTGTAGTCTGGAGGGTGAATCAGAAGAAGTAGACGAAGGAGAAGGAGAAGGTGAAGTCTGGAGGGTGAATCAGAAGAAGCAAAAGAAGGAGAAGGAGAAGGTGAAGTCTGGAGGGTGAATCAGAAGAAGTAGAAGAAGGAGAAGGAGAAGGTGAAGTCTGGAGGGTGAATCAGAAGGAGCAGAAGAAGGAGAAGGAGAAGGTGAAGTCTGGAGGGTGAATCAGAAGAAGCAGAAGAAGGAGAAGGAGAAGGTGAAGTCTGGAGGGTGAATCAGAAGAAGCAGAAGAAGGAGAAGGAGAAGGTGAAGTCTGGAGGGTGAATCAGAAGAAGCAGAAGAAGTAGAAGGAGAAGGTGAAGTCTGGAGGGTGAATCAGAAGAAGTAGAAGAAGGAGAAGGAGAAGGTGAAGTCTGGAGCGTGAATCAGAAGAAGCAGAAGAAGGAGAAGGAGAAGGTGAAGTCAGGAGGGTGAATCAGCAGAAGAAGGAGAAGGAGATGGTGAAGACTGGAGGGTGAATCAGAAGAAGTAGAAGAAGGAGAAGGAGAAGGTGGAGTCTGAAGGGTACATCAGAAGAAGTAGAAGAAGGAGAAGGAGAAGGCGAAGTCTGGAGGGCGAATCAGAAGAAGCAGAAGAAGGAGAAGGAGAAGTCTGGAGGGTAAATCAGAAGAAGCAGAAGAAGGAGAAGGAGCAGATGAAGTCTGGAGGGTGAATCAGAAGAAGTAGAAGAAGGAGAAGGAGAAGGTGAGGTCTGGAGGGTGAATCAGAAGAAGCAGAAGAAGGAGAAGGAGAAGGTGAATGCTGAAGGGTGAATCAGAAGAAGCAGAAGAAGGAGAAGGAGAAGGTGAAGTCTGGAGGGTGAATCAGAAGAAGCAGATGAAGGAGAAGGAGAAGGTGAAGTCTGGAGGGTGAATCAGAAGAAGTAGAAGAAGGAGAAGGAGAAGGTGAAGTCTGGAGGGTGAATCAGAAGAAGTAGAAGAAGGAGAAGGAGAAGGTGAAGTCTGGAGGGTGAATCAGAAGAAGCAGAAGAAGGAGAAGGAGAAGGTGAAGTCTGGAGGGTGAATCAGAAGAAGCAGAAGAAGGAGAAGGAGAAGATGAAGTCTGGAGGGTGAATCAGAAGAAGTAGAAGAAGGAGAAGGAGAAGGTGAAGTCTGGAGGGTGAATCAGAAGAAGCAGAATAAGGAGAAGGAGAAGGTGAAGTCTGGAGGGTGAATCAGAAGAAGCAGAAGAAGGAGAAGGAGAAGATGAAGTCTGGAGGGTGAATCAGAAGAAGCAGAATAAGGAGAAGGAGAAGATGAAGTCTGGAGGGTGAATCAGAAGAAGCAGAAGAAGGAGAAGGAGAAGCAGAAGGTGAAGTCTGGAGGGTGAATCAGAAGAAGTAGAAGAAGGAGAAGGAGAAGGTGAAGTCTGGAGGGTGAAGCAGAAGAAGTAGAAGAAGGAGAAGTAGAAGGTGAAGTCAGGAGGGTGAATCAGAAGAAGTAGAAGAAGGAGAAGGAGAAGGTGAAGTCAGGAGGGTGAATCAGAAGAAGGAGAAGGAGGAGGTGAAGTCTGGAGGGTGAATCAGAAGAATCAGAAGAAGGAGAAGGAGAAGGTGAAGTCTGGAGGGTGAATCAGAAGAAGCAGAAGAAAGAGAAGGAGAAGGTGAAGTCTGGAGGGTGAAGCAGAAGAAGCAGAAGAAGCAGAATGAGAAGGTGAAGGCTGGAGGGTGAATCAGAAGAAGTAGAAGAAGGAGAAGGAGAAGGTGAAGTCTGGGGGTTAATCAGAAGAAGTAGAAGAAGGAGAAGGAGAAGGTGAAGTCTGGAGGGTGAATCAGAAGAAGCAGAAGAAGGAGAAGGAGAAGGTGAAGTCTGGAGGGTGAATCAGAAGAAGCAGAAGAAGGAGAAGGAGAAGTTGAAGTCTGGAGGGTGAATCAGAAGAAGCAGAAGAAGGAGAAGGAGAAGGCCAAGTCAGGAGGGTGAATCAGAAGAAGCAGCAGAAGGAGAACGAGAAGGTGAAGTTAGGAGAGTGAATCAGAAGAAGCAGAAGAAGGAGAAGGAGAAGGTGAAGTCAGGGGGGTGAAGCAGAAGAAGTAGAAGAAGGAGAAGGAGAAGGTGAAGTCAGGAGGGTGAAGCAGAAGAAGCAGAAGAAGGAGAAGGAGAAGGTGAAGTCTGGAGGGCGCAGCAGAAGAAGCAGAAGAAGGAGAAGGAGAAGGTGAAGTCTGGAGGGTGAAGCAGAAGAAGCAGAAGAAGGAGAAGGAGAAGGTGAAGTCTGGAGGGTGAATCAGAAGAAGAAGAAGGAGGAGAAGGAGAAGGTGAAGTCAGGAGGGTGAAGCAGAAGAAGCAGAAGAAGGAGAAGGAGACGGTGAAGTCTGGAGGGTGAAGCAGAAGAAGCAGAAGAAGGAGAAGGAGAAGGTGAAGTCTGGAGCGTGAAGCAGAAGAAGCAGAAGAAGGAGAAGGAGAAGGTGAAGTCTGGAGGGAGAATCAGAAGAAGTAGAAGAAGGAGAAGGAGAAGGTGAAGTCAGGAGGGTGAAGCAGAAGAAGCAGAAGAAGGAGAAGGAGAAGGTGAAGTCTGGAGCGTGAAGCAGAAGAAGCAGGAGAAGGAGAAGGAGAAGGTGAAGTCTGGAGGGTGAAGCAGAAGAAGCAGAAGAAGGAGAAGGAGAAAGTGAAGTCAGGAGGGTGAATCAGAAGAAGTAGAAGAAGGAGAAGGAGAAGGTGAAGTCTGGAGGGTGAATCAGAAGAAGTAGAAGAAGGAGAAGGAGAAGGAGAAGGCTGGAGGGTGAATCAGAAGAAGTAGAAGAAGGAGAAGGAGAAGATGAAGTCTGGAGGGTGAATCAGAAGAAGCAGAAGAAGGAGAAGGAGAAGGTGAAGTCTGGAGGGAGAAGCAGAAGAAGAAGAAGAAGGAGAAGGAGAAGGTGAAGTCTGGAGGGTGAATCAGAAGAAGTAGAAGAAGGAGAAGGAAAAGGTGAAGTCTGGAGGGTTAATCAGAAGAAGTAGAAGAAGGAGAAGGAGAAGGTGAAGTCTGGAGGGTGAATCAGAAGAAGCAGAAGAAGGAGAAGGAGAAGTTGAAGTCTGGAGGCTGAATCGGAAGAAGTAGAAGAAGGAGAAGGAGAAGGTGTAGTCTGGAGGGTGAATCAGAAGAAGTAGACGAAGGAGAAGTAGAAGGTGAAGTCTGGAGGGTGAATCAGAAGAAGCAGAAGAAGGAGAAGGAGAAGGTGAAGTCTGGAGGGTGAATGAGAAGAAGTAGAAGAAGGAGAAGGAGAAGGTGAAGTCTGGAGGGTGAATCAGAAGACGCAGAAGAAGGAGAAGGAGAAAGTGAAGTCTGGAGGGTGAATCAGAAGAAGCAGAAGAAGGAGAAGGAGAAGGTGAAGTATGGAGGGTGAATCAGAAGAAGCAGAAGAAGGAGAAGGAGAAGGTGAAGTCTGGAGGGTGAATCAGAAGAAGCAGAAGAAGTAGAAGGAGAAGGTGAAGTCTGGAGGGTGAATCAGAAGAAGTAGAAGAAGGAGAAGGAGAAGGTGAAGTCTGGAGGGTGAATCAGAAAAAGCAGAAGAAGGAGAAGGAGAAGGTGAAGTCAGGAGGGTGAATCAGAAGAAGCAGAAGAAGGAGAAGGAGAAGGTGAAGTCTGGAGGGTGAATCAGAAGATGCAGAAGAAGGAGAAGGAGGAGGTGAAGACTGGAGGGTGAATCAGAAGAAGTAGATGAAGGAGAAGGAGAAGGTGAAGTCTGGAGGGTGAATCAGAAGAAGTAGAAGAAGGAGAAGGAGAAGGCGAAGTCTGTAGGGTGAATCAGAAGAAGCAGAAGAAGGAGAAGGAGAAGGTGAAGTCTGGAGGGTGAATCAGAAGAAGCAGAAGAAGGAGAAGGAGAAGATGAAGTCTGGAGGGTGAATCAGAAGAATTAGAAGAAGGAGAAGGAGAAGGTGAGGTCTGGAGGGTGAATCAGAAGAAGTAGAAGAAGGAGAAGGAGAAGGCGAAGTCTGCAGGGTGAATCAGAAGAAGCAGAAGAAGGAGAAGGAGAAGGTGAAGTCTGGAGGGTGATTCAGAAGAAGCAGAAGAAGGAGAAGGAGAAGATGAAGTCTTGAGGGTGAATCAGAAGAATTAGAAGAAGGAGAAGGAGAAGGTGAAGTCTGGAGGGTGAATCAGAAGAAGTAGAAGAAGGAGAAGGAGAAGGTGAATTCTGGAGGGTGAATCAGAAGAAGCAGAAGAAGGAGAAGGAGAAGGTGAAGTCCGGAGGGAGAAGCAGAAGAAGTAGAAGAAGGAGAAGGAGAAGGTGAAATCTGGAGGGTGAATCAGAAGAAGCAGAAGAAGGAGAAGGAGAAGGTGAAGTCTGGAGGGTGAATCAGAAGAAGCAGAAGAAGGAGAAGGAGGAGGTGAAGACTGGAGGGTGAATCAGAAGAAGTAGATGAAGGGGAAGGAGAAGGTGAAGTCTGGAGGGTGAATCAGAAGAAGTAGAAGAACGAGAAGGAGAAGGTGAAGTCTGGAGGGTCAATCAGAAAAAGCAGAAGAAGGAGAAGGAGAAGGTGAAGTCAGGAGGGTGAATCAGAAGAAGCAGAAGAAGGAGAAGGAGAAGGTGAAGTCTGGAGGGTGAATCAGAAGAAGCAGAAGAAGGAGAAGGAGGAGGTGAAGACTGGAGGGTGAATCAGAAGAAGTAGATGAAGGAGAAGGAGAAGGTGAAGTCTGGAGGGTGAATCAGAAGAAGTAGAAGAAGGAGAAGGAGAAGGCGAAGTCTGTAGGGTGAATCAGAAGAAGCAGAAGAAGGAGAAGGAGAAGGTGAAGTCTGGAGGGTGAATCAGAAGAAGCAGAAGAAGGAGAAGGAGAAGATGAAGTCTGGAGGGTGAATCAGAAGAATTAGAAGAAGGAGAAGGAGAAGGTGAGGTCTGGAGGGTGAATCAGAAGAAGTAGAAGAAGGAGAAGGAGAAGGCGAAGTCTGCAGGGTGAATCAGAAGAAGCAGAAGAAGGAGAAGGAGAAGGTGAAGTCTGGAGGGTGAATCAGAAGAAGCAGAAGAAGGAGAAGGAGAAGATGAAGTCTGGAGGGTGAATCAGAAGAATTAGAAGAAGGAGAAGGAGAAGGTGAAGTCTGGAGGGTGAATCAGAAGAAGTAGAAGAAGGAGAAGGAGAAGGTGAATTCTGGAGGGTGAATCAGAAGAAGCAGAAGAAGGAGAAGGAGAAGGTGAAGTCCGGAGGGAGAAGCAGAAGAAGTAGAAGAAGGAGAAGGAGAAGGTGAAGTCTGGAGGGTGAATCAGAAGAAGTAGAAGAAGGGGAAGGAGAAGGTGAAGTCTGGAGGGTGAATCAGAAGAAGTAGAAGAAGGAGAAGGAGAAGGTGTAGTCTGGAGGGTGAATCAGAAGAAGTAGACGAAGGAGAAGGAGAAGGTGAAGTCTGGAGGGTGAATCAGAAGAAGCAAAAGAAGGAGAAGGAGAAGGTGAAGTCTGGAGGGTGAATCAGAAGAAGTAGAAGAAGGAGAAGGAGAAGGTGAAGTCTGGAGGGTGAATGAGAAGAAGCAGAATAAGGAGAAGGAGAAGGTGAAGTCTGGAGGGTGAATCGGAAGAAGCAGAAGAAGGAGAAGGAGAAGGTGAAGTCTGGAGGGTGAATCAGAAGAAGCAGAAGAAGGAGAAGGAGAAGGTGAAGTCTGGAGGGTGAATCAGAAGAAGCAGAAGAAGTAGAAGGAGAAGGTGAAGTCTGGAGGGTGAATCAGAAGAAGTAGAAGAAGGAGAAGGAGAAGGTGATGTCTGGAGCGTGAATCAGAAGAAGCAGAAGAAGGAGAAGGAGAAGGTGAAGTCAGGAGGGTGAATCAGAAGAAGCAGAAGAAGGAGAAGGAGATGGTGAAGACTGGAGGGTGAATCAGAAGAAGTAGAAGAAGGAGAAGGAGAAGGTGAAGTCATAAGGGTGAATCAGAAGAAGTAGAAGAAGGAGAAGGAGAAGGCGAAGTCTGGAGGGTGAATCAGAAGAAGCAGAAGAAGGAGAAGGAGAAGGTGAAGTCTGGAGGGTAAATCAGAAGAAGCAGAAGAAGGAGAAGGAGCAGATGAAGTCTGGAGGGTGAATCAGAAGAAGTAGAAGAAGGAGAAGGAGAAGGTGAGGTCTGGAGGGTGAATCAGAAGAAGTAGAAGAAGGAGAAGGAGAAGGTGATGTCAGGAGGGTGAAGCAGAAGAAGCAGTAGAAGGAGAAGGAGAAGGTGAAGTCTGGAGGGTGAAGCAGAAGAAGCAGAAGAAGGAGAAGGAGAAGGTGAAGTCTGGAGGGCGAAGCAGAAGAAGCAGAAGAAGGAGAAGGAGAAGCTGAAGTCTGGAGGGAGAAGCAGAAGAAGCAGAAGAAGGAGAAGTAGAAGGTGAAGTCTGGAGAGTGAATCAGAAGAAGTAGAAGAAGGAGAAGGAGAAGGTGAAGTCAGGAGGGTGAAGCAGAAGAAGCAGAAGAAGGAGAAGGAGAAGGTGAAGTCTGGAGGGTGAAGCAGAAGAAGAAGAAGAAGGAGAAGGAGAAGGTGAAGTCTGGAGGGTGAAGCAGAAGAAGCAGAAGAAGGAGAAGGAGAAGGTGAAGTCAGGAGGGTGAATCAGAAGAAGGAGAAGAAGGAGAAGGAGAAGGTGAAGTCTGGAGGGTGAATCAGAAGAAGTAGAAGAAGGATAAGGAGAAGGTGAAGTCTGGAGGGTGAATCAGAAGAAGTAGAAGAAGGAGAAGGAGAAGGTGAAATCTGGACGGTGAATCAGAAGAAGCAGAAGAAGGAGAAGGAGAAGGTGAAGTCTGGAGGGTGAATCAGAAGAAGTAGAAGAAGGAGAAGGAGAAGGTGAAGTCTGGAGCGTGAATCAGAAGAAGTAGAAGAAGGGGAAGGAGAAGGTGAAGTCTGGAGGGTGAATCAGAAGAAGTAGAAGAAGGAGAAGGAGAAGGTGTAGTCTGGAGGGTGAATCAGAAGAAGTAGACGAAGGAGAAGGAGAAGGTGAAGTCTGGAGGGTGAATCAGAAGAAGCAAAAGAAGGAGAAGGAGAAGGTGAAGTCTGGAGGGTGAATCAGAAGAAGTAGAAGAAGGAGAAGGAGAAGGTGAAGTCTGGAGGGTGAATGAGAAGAAGCAGAATAAGGAGAAGGAGAAGGTGAAGTCTGGAGGGTGAATCGGAAGAAGCAGAAGAAGGAGAAGGAGAAGGTGAAGTCTGGAGGGTGAATCAGAAGAAGCAGAAGAAGGAGAAGGAGAAGGTGAAGTCTGGAGGGTGAATCAGAAGAAGCAGAAGAAGTAGAAGGAGAAGGTGAAGTCTGGAGGGTGAATCAGAAGAAGTAGAAGAAGGAGAAGGAGAAGGTGAAGTCTGGAGCGTGAATCAGAAGAAGCAGAAGAAGGAGAAGGAGAAGGTGAAGTCAGGAGGGTGAATCAGAAGAAGCAGAAGAAGGAGAAGGAGATGGTGAAGACTGGAGGGTGAATCAGAAGAAGTAGAAGAAGGAGAAGGAGAAGGTGAGGTCTGGAGCGTGAATCAGAAGAAGCAGAAGAAGGAGAAGGAGAAGGTGAAGTCAGGAGGGTGAATCAGAAGAAGCAGAAGAAGGAGAAGGAGATGGTGAAGTCTGGAGGGTGAATCAGAAGAAGTAGAAGAAGGAGAAGGAGAAGGTGAGGTCTGGAGGGTGAATCAGAAGAAGCAGAAGAAGGAGAAGTAGAAGGTGAAGTCTGGAGGGTGGATCAGAAGAAGCAGAAGAAGGAGAAGGAGAAGGTGAAGTCAGGAGGGTGAATCAGAAGAAGCAGAAGAAGGAGAAGGAGAAGGTGAAGTTAGGAGGGTGAATCAGAAGAAGCAGAAAAAGGAGAAGGAGAAGGTGAAGTCAGGGGGGTGAAGCAGAAGAAGTAGAAGAAGGAGAAGGAGAAGGTGAAGTCAGGAGGGTGAAGCAGAAGAAGCAGAAGAAGGAGAAGGAGAAGGTCAAGTCTGGAGGGCGCAGCAGAAGAAGCAGAAGAAGGAGAAGGAGAAGGTGAAGTCTGGAGGGTGATGCCGTAGAAGCAGAAGAAGGAGAAGGAGAAGGTGAAGTCTGGAGGGTGAATCAGAAGAAGTAGAAGAAGGAGAAGGAGAAGGTGAAGTCAGGAGGGTGAAGCAGAAGAAGCAGAAGAAGGAGAAGGAGAAGGTGAAGTCTGGAGGGTGAAGCAGAAGAAGCAGAAGAAGGAGAAGGAGAAGGTGAAGTCTGGAGGGCGAAGCAGAAGAAGCAGAAGTAGGAGAAGGAGAAGGTGAATTCTGGAGGCTGAAGCAGAAAAAGCAGATGTAGGAGAAGGAGAAGGTGAAGTCTGGAGGGTGAATCAGAAGAAGTAGAAGAAGGAGTAGCAGAATGTGAAGTCAGGAGGGTGAAGCAGAAGAAGGAGAAGAAGGAGAAGGAGAAGGTGAAGTCTGGAGAGTGAAGCAGAAGAAGCAGAAGAAGGAGAAGGAGAAGGTGAAGTCTGGAGGGTTAAGCAGAAGAAGCAGAAGAAGGAGAAGGATAAGGTGAAGTCTGGAGGGTGAATCAGAAGAAGCAGAAGAAGGAGAAGGAGAAGGTGAAGTATGGAGGGTGAATCAGAAGAAGCAGAAGAAGGAGAAGGAGAAGGTGAAGTCTGGAGGGTGAATCAGAAGAAGCAGAAGAAGTAGAAGGAGAAGGTGAAGTCTGGAGGGTGAATCAGAAGAAGTAGAAGAAGGAGAAGGAGAAGGTGAAGTCTGGAGGGTGAATCAGAAGAAGCAGAAGAAGGAGAAGGAGAAGGTGAAGTCAGGAGGGTGAATCAGAAGAAGCAGAAGAAGGAGAAGGAGAAGGTGAAGTCTGGAGGGTGAATCAGAAGAAGCAGAAGAAGGAGAAGGAGAAGGTGAAGACTGGAGGGTGAATCAGAAGAAGTAGAAGAAGGAGAAGGAGAAGGTGAAGTCTGGAGGGTGAATCAGAAGAAGTGGAAGAAGGAGAAGGAGAAGGCGAAGTCTGGAGGGTGAATCAGAAGAAGCAGAAGAAGGAGAAGGAGAAGGTGAAATCTGGAGGGTGAATCAGAAGAAGCAGAAGAAGGAGAAGGAGAAGATGAAGTCTGGAGGGTGAATCAGAAGAAGTAGAAGAAGGAGAAGGAGAAGGTGAGATCTGGAGGGTGAATCAGAAGAAGCAGAAGAAGGAGAAGGAGATGGTGAAGTCTGAAGGGTGAATCAGAAGAAGCAGAAGAAGGAGAAGGAGAAGGTGAAGTCTGGAGGGTGAATCAGAAGAAGCAGAAGAAGGAGAAGGAGAAGGTGAAGTCTGGAGGGTGAAGCAGAAGAAGCAGAAGAAGCAGAAGGAGAAGGTGAAGTCTGGAGGGTGAAGCAGAAGAAGCAGAAGAAGGAGAAGGAGAAGGTGAAGTCAGGAGGGTGAATCAGAAGAGGTAGAAGAAGGAGAAGGAGAAGGTGAAGTCTGGAGGGTGAATCAGAAGAAGTAGAAGAAGGAGAAGGAGAAGGTGAAGTCTGGAGGGTGAATCAGAAGAAGTAGAAGAAGGAGAAGGAGAAGGTGAAGTCTGGAGGGTGAATCAGAAGAAGCAGAAGAAGGAGAAGGAGAAGGTGAAGTCTGGAGGGAGAAGCAGAAGAAGTAGAAGAAGGAGAAGGAGAATGTAAAGTCTGGAGGGTGAATCAGAAGAAGTAGAAGAAGGAGAAGGAGAAGGTAAAGTCTGGAGGGTGAATCAGAAGAAGTAGAAGAAGGAAAAGGAGAAGGTGAAGTCTGGAGGGTGAATCAGAAGAAGCAGAAGAAGGAGAAGGAGAAAGTGAAGTCTGGAGGGTGAATCAGAAGAAGTAGAAGAAGGAGAAGGAGAAGGTGTAGTTTGGAGGGTGAATCAGGAGAAGTAGACGAAGGAGAAGGAGAAGGTGAAGTCTGGAGGGTGAATCAGAAGAAGCAGAAGAAGGAGAAGGAGAAGGTGAAGTCTGGAGGGTGAATCAGAAGAAGTAGAAGAAGCAGAAGGAGAAGGTGAAGTCTGGAGGGTGAATCAGAAGAAGCAGAAGAAGGAGAAGGAGAAGGTGAAGTCTGGAGGGTGAATCAGAAGAAGCAGAAGAAGGAGAAGGAGAAGGTGAAGTATGGAGGGTGAATCAGAAGAAGCAGAAGAAGGAGAAGGAGAAGGTGAAGTCTGGAGGGTGAATCAGAAGAAGCAGAAGAAGTAGAAGGAGAAGGTGAAGTCTGGAGGGTGAATCAGAAGAAGTAGAAGAAGGAGAAGGAGAAGGTGAAGTCTGGAGGGTGAATCAGAAGAAGCAGAAGAAGGAGAAGGAGAAGGTGAAGTCAGGAGGGTGAATCAGAAGAAGCAGAAGAAGGAGAAGGAGAAGGTGAAGTCTGGAGGGTGAATCAGAAGAAGCAGAAGAAGGAGAAGGAGAAGGTGAAGACTGGAGGGTGAATCAGAAGAAGTAGAAGAAGGAGAAGGAGAAGGTGAAGTCTGGAGGGTGAATCAGAAGAAGTAGAAGAAGGAGAAGGAGAAGGCGAAGTCTGGAGGGTGAATCAGAAGAAGCAGAAGAAGGAGAAGGAGAAGGTGAAATCTGGAGGGTGAATCAGAAGAAGCAGAAGAAGGAGAAGGAGAAGATGAAGTCTGGAGGGTGAATCAGAAGAAGTAGAAGAAGGAGAAGGAGAAGGTGAGATCTGGAGGGTGAATCAGAAGAAGCAGAAGAAGGAGATGGAGAAGGTGAAGTCTGAAGGGTGAATCAGAAGAAGCAGAAAAAGGAGAAGGAGAAGGTGAAGTCTGGAGGGTGAATCAGAAGAAGCAGAAGAAGCAGAAGGAGAAGGTGAAGTCTGGAGGGTGAATCAGAAGAAGCAGAAGAAGGAGAAGGAGAAGGTGAAGTCCGGAGGGTGAATCAGAAGAAGTAGAAGAAGGAGAAGGAGAAGGTGAAGTCTGGATGGTGAATCAGAAGAAGTAGAAGAAGGAGAAGGAGAAGGTGAAGTCTGGAGGGTGAATCAGAAGAAGCAGAAGAAGGAGAAGGAGAAGGTGAAGTCAGGAGGGTGAATCAGAAGAAGCAGAAGAAGGAGAAGGAGAAGGTGAAGTCTGGAGGGTGAATCAGAAGAAGCAGAAGAAGGAGAAGGAGAAGGTGAAGACTGGAGGGTGAATCAGAAGAAGTAGAAGAAGGAGAAGGAGAAGGTGAAGTCTGGAGGGTGAATCAGAAGAAGTAGAAGAAGGAGAAGGAGAAGGCGAAGTCTGGAGGGTGAATCAGAAGAAGCAGAAGAAGGAGAAGGAGAAGGTGAAATCTGGAGGGTGAATCAGAAGAAGCAGAAGAAGGAGAAGGAGAAGATGAAGTCTGGAGGGTGAATCAGAAGAAGTAGAAGAAGGAGAAGGAGAAGGTGAGATCTGGAGGGTGAATCAGAAGAAGTAGAAGAAGGAGAAGGAGAAGGTGAAGTCTGGAGGGTGAATCAGAAGAAGCAGAAGAAGGAGAAGGAGAAGGTGAAGTCTGGAGGGTGAATCAGAAGAAGCAGAAGAAGGAGAAGGAGAAGGTGAAGTCTGGAGGGTGAATCAGAAGAAGCAAAAGAAGGAGAAGGAGAAGGTGAAGTCTGGAGGGTGAATCAGAAGAAGCAGAAGAAGTAGAAGGAGAAGGTGAGGTCTGGAGGGTGAATCAGAAGAAGCAGAAGAAGGAGAAGGAGAAGGTGAAGTCTGGAGGGTGAATCAGAAGAAGCAGAAGAAGGAGAAGGAGAAGGTGAAGTCAGGAGGGTGAATCAGAAGAAGCAGAAGAAGGAGAAGGAGAAGGTGAAGTCTGGAGGGTGAATCAGAAGAAGCAGAAGAAGGCGAAGGAGAAGGTGAAGACTGGAGGGTGAATCAGAATAAGTAGAAGAAGGAGAAGGAGATGGTGAAGTCTGGAGGGTGAATCAGAAGAAGTAGAAGAAGCAGAAGGAGAAGGCGAAGTCTGGAGGGTGAATCAGAAGAAGCAGAAGAAGGAGAAGGAGAAGGTTAAGTCTGGAGGGTGAATCAGAAGAAGCAGAAGAAGGAGAAGGTGAAGTCTGGAGGGTGAATCATAAGAAGTAGAAGAAGGAGAAGGAGAAGGTGAGGTCTGGAGGGTGAATCAGAAGAAGCAGAAGAAGGAGAAGGAGAAGTTGAAGTCTGAAGGGTGAATCAGAAGAAGCAGAAGATGGAGAAGGAGAAGGTGAAGTCTGGAGGGTGAATCAGAAGAAGCAGAAGAAGGAGAAGGAGAAGGTGAAGTCTGGAGGGTGAATCAGAAGATGCAGAAGAAGGAGAAGGAGAAGGTGAAGTCTGGAGGGTGAATCAGTAGAAGTAGAAGAAGGAGAAGGAGAAGGTGAAGTCTGGAGGGTGAATCAGAAGAAGTAGAAGAAGGAGAAGGAGAAGGACAAGTCTGGAGGGTGAATCAGAAGAAGCAGAAGAAGGAGAAGGAGAAGGTGAAGTCTGGAGGGTGAATCAGAAGAAGCAGAAGAAGGAGAATGAGAAGATGAAGTCTGGAGGGTGTATCAGAAGAAGTAGAAGAAGGAGAAGGAGAAGGTGAAGTCTGGAGGGTGAATCAGAAGAAGCAGAAGAAGGAGAAGGAGAAGGTGAAGTCTGGAGGGTGAATCAGAAGAAGCAGAAGAAGGAGAAGGAGAAGGTGAAGTGTGGAGGGTGAATCAGAAGAAGCAGAATAAGGAGAAGGAGAAGGTGAAGTCTGGAGGGTGAATCAGGAGAAGCAGAAGAAGGAGAAGGAGAAGGTGAAGTCTGGAGGGTGAATCAGAAGAAGTAGAAGAAGGAGAAGGATAAGGTGAAGTCTGGAGGGTGAAGCAGAAGAAGTAGAAGAAGGAGAAGGAGAAGGTGAAGTCAGGAGGGTGAATCAGAAGAAGTAGAAGAAGGAGAAGGAGAAGGTGAAGACTGGAGGGTGAATCAGAAGAAGCAGAAGAAGGAGAAGGAGAAGGTGAAGTCTGGAGGGTGAAAATAGAAGAAGCAAAAGAATGAGAAGGAGAAGATGAAGTCTGGAGGGTGAATCAGAAGAAGTAGAAGAAGGAGAAGGAGAAGGTGAGGTCTGGAGGGTGAATCAGAAGAAGCAGAAGAAGGAGAAGGAGAAGATGAAGTCTGGAGTGTGAATCAGAAGAAGCAGAAGAAGGAGAAGGAGAAGGTGAAGTCTGGAGGGTGAATCAGAAGAAGCACAAGAAGGAGAAGGAGAAGGTGAAGTCAGGAGGGTGAATAAGAAGAAGCAGAAGAAGGAGAAGGAGAAGGTGAAGTTAGTAGGGTGAATCAGAAGAAGCAGAAGAAGGAGAAGGAGAAGGTGAAGTCAGGGGGGTGAAGCAGAAGAAGTAGAAGAAGGAGAAGGAGATGGTGAAGTCAGGAGGATGAAGCAGAAGAAGCAGAAGAAGGAGAAGGAGAAGGTGAAGTCTGGAGGGTGAAGCAGAAGAAACAGAAGAAGGAGAAGGAGAAGGTGAAGTCTGGAGGGCGAAGCAGAAGAAGCAGAAGAAGGAGAAGGTGAAGGTGAAGTCTGGAGGGTGAAGCAGAAGAAGCAGAAGAAGGAGAAGGAGAAGGTGAAGTCTGGAGGGTGAATCAGAAGAAGTAGAAGAAGGAGAAGGAGAAGGTGAAGTCAGGAGGGTGAAGCAGAAGAAGGAGACGGAGAAGGTGAAGTCTGGAGGGTGAAGCAGAAGAAGCAGAAGAAGGAGAAGGAGAAGGTGAAGTCTGGAGGGTGAAGCAGAAGAAGCAGAAGAAGGAGAAGGAGAAGGTGAAGTCAGGAGGGTGAATCAGAAGAAGTAGAAGAAGGAGAAGGAGAAGGTGAAGTCTGGAGGGTGAATCAGAAGAAGTAGAAGAAGGAGAAGGAGAAGGTGAAGTCTGGAGGGTGAATCAGAAGAAGTAGAAGAAGGAGAAGGAGAAGGTGAAGTCTGGAGGGTGAATCAGAAGAAGCAGAAGAAGGAGAAGGAGAAGGTGAAGTCTGGAGGGAGAAGCAGAAGAAGCAGAAGAAGGAGAAGGAGAAGATGAAGTCTGGAGGGTGAATCAGAAGAAGTAGAAGAAGGAGAAGGAGAAGGTGAGATCTGGAGGGTGAATCAGAAGAAGCAGAAGAAGGAGAAGGAGAAGGTGAAGTCTGAAGGGTGAATCGGAAGAAGCAGAAAAAGGAGAAGGAGAAGGTGAAGTCTGGAGGGTGAATCAGAAGAACCAGAAGAAGGAGAAGGAGAAGGTGAAGTCTGGAGGGTGAATCAGAAGAAGCAGAAGAAGGAGAAGGAGAAGGTGAAGTCCGGAGGGTGAATCAGAAGAAGTAGAAGAAGGAGAAGGAGAAGGTGAAGTCTGGAGGGTGAATCAGAAGAAGTAGAAGAAGGAGAAGGAGAAGGTGAAGTCTGGAGGGTGAATCAGAAGAAGCAGAAGAAGGAGAAGGAGAAGGTGAAGTCTGGAGGGTGAATCAGAAGAAGCAGAAGAAGGAGAAGGAGAAGATGAAGTCTGGAGGGTGAAGCAGAAGAAGGAGACGGAGAAGGTGAAGTCTGGAGGGTGAAGCAGAAGAAGCAGAAGAAGGAGAAGGAGAAGGTGAAGTCTGGAGGGTGAAGCAGAAGAAGCAGAAGAAGGAGAAGGAGAAGGTGAAGTCAGGAGGGTGAATCAGAAGAAGTAGAAGAAGGAGAAGGAGAAGGTGAAGTCTGGAGGGTGAATCAGAAGAAGTAGAAGAAGGAGAAGGAGAAGGTGAAGTCTGGAGGGTGAATCAGAAGAAGTAGAAGAAGGAGAAGGAGAAGGTGAAGTCTGGAGGGTGAATCAGAAGAAGCAGAAGAAGGAGAAGGAGAAGGTGAAGTCTGGAGGGAGAAGCAGAAGAAGTAGAAGAAGGAGAAGGAGAATGTAAAGTCTGGAGGGTGAATCAGAAGAAGTAGAAGAAGGAGAAGGAGAAGGTAAAGTCTGGAGGGTGAATCAGAAGAAGTAGAAGAAGGAAAAGGAGAAGGTGAAGTCTGGAGGGTGAATCAGAAGAAGCAGAAGAAGGAGAAGGAGAAAGTGAAGTCTGGAGGGTGAATCAGAAGAAGTAGAAGAAGGAGAAGGAGAAGGTGTAGTTTGGAGGGTGAATCAGGAGAAGTAGACGAAGGAGAAGGAGAAGGTGAAGTCTGGAGGGTGAATCAGAAGAAGCAGAAGAAGGAGAAGGAGAAGGTGAAGTCTGGAGGGTGAATCAGAAGAAGTAGAAGAAGCAGAAGGAGAAGGTGAAGTCTGGAGGGTGAATCAGAAGAAGCAGAAGAAGGAGAAGGAGAAGGTGAAGTCTGGAGGGTGAATCAGAAGAAGCAGAAGAAGGAGAAGGAGAAGGTGAAGTATGGAGGGTGAATCAGAAGAAGCAGAAGAAGGAGAAGGAGAAGGTGAAGTCTGGAGGGTGAATCAGAAGAAGCAGAAGAAGTAGAAGGAGAAGGTGAAGTCTGGAGGGTGAATCAGAAGAAGTAGAAGAAGGAGAAGGAGAAGGTGAAGTCTGGAGGGTGAATCAGAAGAAGCAGAAGAAGGAGAAGGAGAAGGTGAAGTCAGGAGGGTGAATCAGAAGAAGCAGAAGAAGGAGAAGGAGAAGGTGAAGTCTGGAGGGTGAATCAGAAGAAGCAGAAGAAGGAGAAGGAGAAGGTGAAGACTGGAGGGTGAATCAGAAGAAGTAGAAGAAGGAGAAGGAGAAGGTGAAGTCTGGAGGGTGAATCAGAAGAAGTAGAAGAAGGAGAAGGAGAAGGCGAAGTCTGGAGGGTGAAGCAGAAGAAGCAGAAGAAGGAGAAGGAGAAGGTGAAATCTGGAGGGTGAATCAGAAGAAGCAGAAGAAGGAGAAGGAGAAGATGAAGTCTGGAGGGTGAATCAGAAGAAGTAGAAGAAGGAGAAGGAGAAGGTGAGATCTGGAGGGTGAATCAGAAGAAGCAGAAGAAGAAGAAGGAGAAGGTGAAGTCTGAAGGGTGAATCAGAAGAAGCAGAAAAAGGAGAAGGAGAAGGTGAAGTCTGGAGGGTGAATCAGAAGAAGCAGAAGAAGGAGAAGGAGAAGGTGAAGTCTGGAGGGTGAATCAGAAGAAGCAGAAGAAGGAGAAGGAGAAGGTGAAGTCCGGAGGGTGAATCAGAAGAAGTAGAAGAAGGAGAAGGAGAAGGTGAAGTCTGGAGGGTGAATCAGAAGAAGTAGAAGAAGGAGAAGGAGAAGGTGAAGTCTGGAGGGTGAATCAGAAGAAGCAGAAGAAGGAGAAGGAGAAGGTGAAGTCAGGAGGGTGAATCAGAAGAAGCAGAAGAAGGAGAAGGAGAAGGTGAAGTCTGGAGGGTGAATCAGAAGAAGGAGAAGGAGAAGGTGAAGACTGGAGGGTGAATCAGAAGAAGTAGAAGAAGGAGAAGGAGAAGGTGAAGTCATGAGGGTGAATCAGAAGAAGTAGAAGAAGGAGAAGGAGAAGGCGAAGTCTGGAGGGTGAATCAGAAGAAGCAGAAGAAGGAGAAGGAGAAGGTGAAATCTGGAGGGTGAATCAGAAGAAGCAGAAGAAGGAGAAGGAGAAGATGAAGTCTGGAGGGTGAATCAGAAGAAGTAGAAGAAGGAGAAGGAGAAGGTGAGATCTGGAGGGTGAATCAGAAGAAGCAGAAGAAGGAGAAGGAGAAGGTGAAGTCTGAAGGGTGAATCAGAAGAAGCAGAAAAAGGAGAAGGAGAAGGTGAAGTCTGGAGGGTGAATCAGAAGAAGCAGAAGAAGGAGAAGGAGAAGGTGAAGTCTGGAGGGTGAATCAGAAGAAGCAGAAGAAGGAGAAGGAGAAGGTGAAGTCCGGAGGGTGAATCAGAAGAAGTAGAAGAAGGAGAAGGAGAAGGTGAAGTCTGGAGGGTGAATCAGAAGAAGTAGAAGAAGGAGAAGGAGAAGGTGAAGTCTGGAGGGTGAATCAGAAGAAGCAGAAGAAGGAGAAGGAGAAGGTGAAGTCTGGAGGGTGAATCAGAAGAAGCAGAAGAAGGAGAAGGAGAAGATGAAGTCTGGAGGGTGAATCAGAAGAAGTAGAAGAAGGAGAAGGAGAAGGTGAAGTCTGGAGGGTGAATCAGAAGAAGCAGAAGAAGGAGAAGGAGAAGGTGAAGTCTGGAGGGTGAATCAGAAGAAGCAGAAGAAGGAGAAGGAGAAGGTGAAGTCTGGAGGGTGAATCAGAAGAAGCAGAATAAGGAGAAGGAGAAGGTGAAGTCTGGAGGGTGAATCAGAAGAAGCAGAAGAAGGAGAAGGAGAAGGTGAAGTCTGGAGGGTGAATCAGAAGAAGTAGAAGAAGGAGAAGGAGAAGGTGAAGTCTGGAGGGTGAAGCAGAAGAAGTAGAAGAAGGAGAAGGAGAAGGTGAAGTCAGGAGGGTGAATCAGAAGAAGTAGAAGAAGGAGAAGGAGAAGGTGAAGTCAGGAGGGTGAATCAGAAGAAGCAGAAGAAGGAGAAGGAGATGGTGAAGTCTGGAGGGTAAACCAGAAGAATCAGAAGAAGGAGAAGGAGAAGGTGAAGTCTGGAGGGTGAATCAGAAGAAGCAGAAGAAAGAGAAGGAGAAGGTGAAGTCTGGAGGGTGAAGCAGAAGAAGCAGAAGAAGGAGAAGGAGAAGGTGAAGACTGGAGGGTGAATCAGAAGAAGTAGAAGAAGGAGAAGAAGAAGGTGAAGTCTGGAGGGTGAATCAGAAGAATAGAAGAAGGAGAAGGAGAAGGTGAAGTCTGGAGGGTGAATCAGAAGAAGCAGAAGAAGGAGAAGGAGAAGGTGAAGTCTGGAGGGTGAATCAGAAGAAGCAGAAGAAGGAGAAGGAGAAGGTGAAGTCCGGAGGGTGAATCAGAAGAAGTAGAAGAAGGAGAAGGAGAAGGTGAAGTCTGGAGGGTGAATCAGAAGAAGTAGAAGAAGGAGAAGGAGAAGGTGAAGTCTGGAGGGTGAATCAGAAGAAGCAGAAGAAGGAGAAGGAGAAGGTGAAGTCAGGAGGGTGAATCAGAAGAAGCAGAAGAAGGAGAAGGAGAAGGTGAAGTCTGGAGGGTGAATCAGAAGAAGCAGAAGAAGGAGAAGGAGAAGGTGAAGACTGGAGGGTGAATCAGAAGAAGTAGAAGAAGGAGAAGGAGAAGGTGAAGTCTGGAGGGTGAATCAGAAGAAGCAGAAGAAGGAGAAGGAGAAGGCGAAGTCTGGAGGGTGAATCAGAAGAAGCAGAAGAAGGAGAAGGAGAAGGTGAAGTCTGGAGGGTGAATCAGAAGAAGTAGAAGAAGGAGAAGGAGAAGGTGAAGTCTGGAGGGTGAATCAGAAGAAGCAGAAGAAGGAGAAGGAGAAGGTGAAGTCTGGAGGGTGAATCAGAAGAAGCAGAAGAAGGAGAAGGAGAAGGCGAAGTCTGGAGGGTGAATCAGAAGAAGCAGAAGAAGGAGAAGGAGAAGGTGAAGTCTGGAGGGTGAATCAGAAGAAGTAGAAGAAGGAGAAGGAGAAGGTGAAGTCTGGAGGGTGAATCAGAAGAAGCAGAAGAAGGAGAAGGAGAAGGTGAAGTCTGGAGGGTGAATCAGAAGAAGCAGAAGAAGGAGAAGGAGAAGATGAAGTCTGGAGGGTGAATCAGAAGAAGTAGAAGAAGGAGAAGGAGAAGGTGAAGTCTGGAGGGTGAATCAGAAGAAGCAGAAGAAGGAGAAGGAGAAGGTGAAGTCTGGAGGGTGAATCAGAAGAAGCAGAAGAAGGAGAAGGAGAAGGTGAAGTCTGGAGGGTGAATCAGAAGAAGCAGAATAAGGAGAAGGAGAAGGTGAAGTCTGGAGGGTGAATCAGAAGAAGCAGAAGAAGGAGAAGGAGAAGGTGAAGTCTGGAGGGTGAATCAGAAGAAGTAGAAGAAGGAGAAGGAGAAGGTGAAGTCTGGAGGGTGAATCAGAAGAAGCAGAAGAAGGAGAAGGAGAAGATGAAGTCTGGAGGGTGAATCAGAAGAAGTAGAAGAAGGAGAAGGAGAAGGTGAAGTCTGGAGGGTGAATCAGAAGAAGCAGAAGAAGGAGAAGGAGAAGGTGAAGTCTGGAGGGTGAATCAGAAGAAGCAGAAGAAGGAGAAGGAGAAGGTGAAGTCTGGAGGGTGAATCAGAAGAAGCAGAATAAGGAGAAGGAGAAGGTGAAGTCTGGAGGGTGAATCAGAAGAAGCAGAAGAAGGAGAAGGAGAAGGTGAAGTCTGGAGGGTGAATCAGAAGAAGTAGAAGAAGGAGAAGGAGAAGGTGAAGTCTGGAGGGTGAAGCAGAAGAAGTAGAAGAAGGAGAAGGAGAAGGTGAAGTCAGGAGGGTGAATCAGAAGAAGTAGAAGAAGGAGAAGGAGAAGGTGAAGTCAGGAGGGTGAATCAGAAGAAGCAGAAGAAGGAGAAGGAGATGGTGAAGTCTGGAGGGTAAACCAGAAGAATCAGAAGAAGGAGAAGGAGAAGGTGAAGTCTGGAGGGTGAATCAGAAGAAGCAGAAGAAAGAGAAGGAGAAGGTGAAGTCTGGAGGGTGAAGCAGAAGAAGCAGAAGAAGGAGAAGGAGAAGGTGAAGACTGGAGGGTGAATCAGAAGAAGTAGAAGAAGGAGAAGAAGAAGGTGAAGTCTGGAGGGTGAATCAGAAGAATAGAAGAAGGAGAAGGAGAAGGTGAAGTCTGGAGGGTGAATCAGAAGAAGCAGAAGAAGGAGAAGGAGAAGGTGAAGTCTGGAGGGTGAATCAGAAGAAGCAGAAGAAGGAGAAGGAGAAGGTGAAGTCCGGAGGGTGAATCAGAAGAAGTAGAAGAAGGAGAAGGAGAAGGTGAAGTCTGGAGGGTGAATCAGAAGAAGTAGAAGAAGGAGAAGGAGAAGGTGAAGTCTGGAGGGTGAATCAGAAGAAGCAGAAGAAGGAGAAGGAGAAGGTGAAGTCAGGAGGGTGAATCAGAAGAAGCAGAAGAAGGAGAAGGAGAAGGTGAAGTCTGGAGGGTGAATCAGAAGAAGCAGAAGAAGGAGAAGGAGAAGGTGAAGACTGGAGGGTGAATCAGAAGAAGTAGAAGAAGGAGAAGGAGAAGGTGAAGTCTGGAGGGTGAATCAGAAGAAGCAGAAGAAGGAGAAGGAGAAGGCGAAGTCTGGAGGGTGAATCAGAAGAAGCAGAAGAAGGAGAAGGAGAAGGTGAAGTCTGGAGGGTGAATCAGAAGAAGCAGAAGAAGGAGAAGGAGAAGGTGAAGTCCGGAGGGTGAATCAGAAGAAGTAGAAGAAGGAGAAGGAGAAGGTGAAGTCTGGAGGGTGAATCAGAAGAAGTAGAAGAAGGAGAAGGAGAAGGTGAAGTCTGGAGGGTGAATCAGAAGAAGCAGAAGAAGGAGAAGGAGAAGGTGAAGTCTGGAGGGTGAATCAGAAGAAGCAGAAGAAGGAGAAGGAGAAGATGAAGTCTGGAGGGTGAATCAGAAGAAGTAGAAGAAGGAGAAGGAGAAGGTGAAGTCTGGAGGGTGAATCAGAAGAAGCAGAAGAAGGAGAAGGAGAAGGTGAAGTCTGGAGGGTGAATCAGAAGAAGCAGAAGAAGGAGAAGGAGAAGGTGAAGTCTGGAGGGTGAATCAGAAGAAGCAGAATAAGGAGAAGGAGAAGGTGAAGTCTGGAGGGTGAATCAGAAGAAGCAGAAGAAGGAGAAGGAGAAGGTGAAGTCTGGAGGGTGAATCAGAAGAAGTAGAAGAAGGAGAAGGAGAAGGTGAAGTCTGGAGGGTGAAGCAGAAGAAGTAGAAGAAGGAGAAGGAGAAGGTGAAGTCAGGAGGGTGAATCAGAAGAAGTAGAAGAAGGAGAAGGAGAAGGTGAAGTCAGGAGGGTGAATCAGAAGAAGCAGAAGAAGGAGAAGGAGAAGGTGAAGTCTGGAGGGTAAACGAGAAGAATCAGAAGAAGGAGAAGGAGAAGGTGAAGTCTGGAGGGTGAATCAGAAGAAGCAGAAGAAAGAGAAGGAGAAGGTGAAGTCTGGAGGGTGAAGCAGAAGAAGCAGAAGAAGGAGAAGGAGAAGGTGAAGACTGGAGGGTGAATCAGAAGAAGTAGAAGTAGGAGAAGAAGAAGGTGAAGTCTGGAGGGTGAATCAGAAGAATAGAAGAAGGAGAAGGAGAAGGTGAAGTCTGGAGGGTGAATCAGAAGAAGCAGAAGAAGGAGAAGGAGAAGGTGAAGTCTGGAGGGTGAATCAGAAGAAGCAGAAGAAGGAGAAGGAGAAGATGAAGTCTGGAGGGTGAATCAGAAGAAGTAGAAGAAGGAGAAGGAGAAGGAGAGGTCTGGAGGGTGAATCAGAAGAAGCAGAAGAAGGAGAAGTAGAAGGTGAAGTCTGGAGGGTGGATCAGAAGAAGCAGAAGAAGGAGAAGGAGAAGGTGAAGTCAGGAGGGTGAATCAGAAGAAGCAGAAGACGGAGAAGGAGAAGGTGAAGATAGGAGGGTGAATCAGAAGAAGCAGAAGAAGGAGAAGGAGAAGGTGAAGTCAGGGGGGTGAAGCAGAAGAAGTAGAATAAGGAGAAGGAGAAGGTGAAGTCAGGAGGGTGAAGCAGAAGAAGCAGAAGAAGGAGAAGGAGAAGGTCAAGTCTGGAGGGCGCAGCAGAAGAAGCAGAAGAAGGAGAAGGAGAAGGTGAAGTCTGGAGGGTGAAGCCGTAGAAGCAGAAGAAGGAGAAGGAGAAGGTGAAGTCTGGAGGGTGAATCAGAAGAAGTAGAAGAAGGAGAAGGAGAAGGTGAAGTCAGGAGGGTGAAGCAGAAGAAGCAGAAGAAGGAGAAGGAGAAGGTGAAGTCTGGAGGGTGAAGCAGAAGAAGCAGAAGAAGGAGAAGGAGAAGGTGAAGTCTGGAGGGCGAAGCAGAAGAAGCAGAAGAAGGAGAAGGAGAAGGTGAATTCTGGAGGCTGAAGCAGAAAAAGCAGATGAAGGAGAAGGAGAAGGTGAAGTCTGGAGGGTGAATCAGAAGAAGTAGAAGAAGGAGTAGCAGAAGGTGAAGTCAGGAGGGTGAAGCAGAAGAAGCAGAAGAAGCAGAAGGAGAAGGTGAAGTCTGGAGAGTGAAGCAGAAGAAGCAGAAGAAGGAGAAGGAGAAGGTGAAGTCTGGAGGGTGAAGCAGAAGAAGCAGAAGAAGGAGAAGGATAAGGTGAAGTCAGGAGGGTGAATCAGAAGAAGTAGAAGAAGGAGAAGGAGAAGGAGAAGTCTGGAGGGTGAATCAGAAGAAGTAGAAGAAGGAGAAGGAGAAGGTGAAGTCTGGAGGGTGAATCAGAAGAAGTAGAAGAAGGAGAAGGAGAAGGTGAAGTCTGGAGGGTGAATCAGAAGAAGCAGAAGAAGGAGAAGGAGAAGGTGAAGTCTGTAGGGAGAAGCAGAAGAAGTAGAAGAAGGAGAAGGAGAAGGTGAAGTCTGGAGGGTGAATCAGAAGAAGTAGAAGAAGGAGAAGGAGAAGGTGAAGTTTGGAGTGTGAATCAGAAGAAGTAGAAGAAGGAGAATGAGAAGGTGAAGTCTGGAGGGTGAATCAGAAGAAGCAGAAGAAGGAGAAGGAGAAGGTGAAGTCTGGAGGGTGAATCAGAAGATGTAGAAGAAGGAGAAGGAGAAGGTGTAGTCTGGAGGGTGAATCAGAAGAAGTAGACGAAGGAGAAGGAGAAGGTGAAGTCTGGAGGGTGAATCAGAAGAAGCAGAAGCAGGAGAAGGAGAAGGTGAAGTCTGGAGGGTGAAACAGAAGAAGTAGAAGAAGGAGAAGGAGAAGGTGAAGTCTGGAGGGTGAATCAGAAGAAGCAGAAGAAGGAGAAGGAGAATGTGAATTCTGGAGGTTGAATCAGAAGTAGCAGAAGAAGGAGAAGGAGAAGGTGAAGTCTGGAGGGTGAATCAGAAGAAGCAGAAGAAGGAGAAGGAGAAGGTGAAGTCTGGAGGGTGAATCAGAAGAAGCAGAAGAGGTAGAAGGAGAAGGTGAAGTCTGGAGGGTGAATCAGAAGAAGTAGAAGAAGGAGAAGGAGAAGGTGAAGTCAGGAGGGTGAATCAGAAGAAGCAGAAGAAGGAGAAGGAGAAGGTGAAGTCTGGAGGGTAAACGAGAAGAATCAGAAGAAGGAGAAGGAGAAGGTGAAGTCTGGAGGGTGAATCAGAAGAAGCAGAAGAAAGAGAAGGAGAAGGTGAAGTCTGGAGGGTGAAGCAGAAGAAGCAGAAGAAGGAGAAGGAGAAGGTGAAGACTGGAGGGTGAATCAGAAGAAGTAGAAGTAGGAGAAGAAGAAGGTGAAGTCTGGAGGGTGAATCAGAAGAATAGAAGAAGGAGAAGGAGAAGGTGAAGTCTGGAGGGTGAATCAGAAGAAGCAGAAGAAGGAGAAGGAGAAGGTGAAGTCTGGAGGGTGAATCAGAAGAAGCAGAAGAAGGAGAAGGAGAAGATGAAGTCTGGAGGGTGAATCAGAAGAAGTAGAAGAAGGAGAAGGAGAAGGTGAGGTCTGGAGGGTGAATCAGAAGAAGCAGAAGAAGGAGAAGTAGAAGGTGAAGTCTGGAGGGTGGATCAGAAGAAGCAGAAGAAGGAGAAGGAGAAGGTGAAGTCAGGAGGGTGAATCAGAAGAAGCAGAAGAAGGAGAAGGAGAAGGTGAAGATAGGAGGGTGAATCAGAAGAAGCAGAAGAAGGAGAAGGAGAAGGTGAAGTCAGGGGGGTGAAGCACAAGAAGTAGAATAAGGAGAAGGAGAAGGTGAAGTCAGGAGGGTGAAGCAGAAGAAGCAGAAGAAGGAGAAGGAGAAGGTCAAGTCTGGAAGGCGCAGCAGAAGAAGCAGAAGAAGGAGAAGGAGAAGGTGAAGTCTGGAGGGTGAAGCCGTAGAAGCAGAAGAAGGAGAAGGAGAAGGTGAAGTCTGGAGGGTGAATCAGAAGAAGTAGAAGAAGGAGAAGGAGAAGGTGAAGTCAGGAGGGTGAATCAGAAGAAGGAGAAGAAGGAGAAGGAGAAGGTGAAGTCTGGAGGGTGAATCAGAAGAAGTAGAAGAAGGATAAGGAGAAGGTGAAGTCTGGAGGGTGAATCAGAAGAAGTAGAAGAAGGAGAAGGAGAAGGTGAAATCTGGACGGTGAATCAGAAGAAGCAGAAGAAGGAGAAGGAGAAGGTGAAGTCTGGAGGGTGAATCAGAAGAAGTAGAAGAAGGAGAAGGAGAAGGTGAAGTCTGGAGCGTGAATCAGAAGAAGTAGAAGAAGGGGAAGGAGAAGGTGAAGTCTGGAGGGTGAATCAGAAGAAGTAGAAGAAGGAGAAGGAGAAGGTGTAGTCTGGAGGGTGAATCAGAAGAAGTAGACGAAGGAGAAGGAGAAGGTGAAGTCTGGAGGGTGAATCAGAAGAAGCAAAAGAAGGAGAAGGAGAAGGTGAAGTCTGGAGGGTGAATCAGAAGAAGTAGAAGAAGGAGAAGGAGAAGGTGAAGTCTGGAGGGTGAATGAGAAGAAGCAGAATAAGGAGAAGGAGAAGGTGAAGTCTGGAGGGTGAATCGGAAGAAGCAGAAGAAGGAGAAGGAGAAGGTGAAGTCTGGAGGGTGAATCAGAAGAAGCAGAAGAAGGAGAAGGAGAAGGTGAAGTCTGGAGGGTGAATCAGAAGAAGCAGAAGAAGTAGAAGGAGAAGGTGAAGTCTGGAGGGTGAATCAGAAGAAGTAGAAGAAGGAGAAGGAGAAGGTGAAGTCTGGAGCGTGAATCAGAAGAAGCAGAAGAAGGAGAAGGAGAAGGTGAAGTCAGGAGGGTGAATCAGAAGAAGCAGAAGAAGGAGAAGGAGATGGTGAAGACTGGAGGGTGAATCAGAAGAAGTAGAAGAAGGAGAAGGAGAAGGTGAGGTCTGGAGCGTGAATCAGAAGAAGCAGAAGAAGGAGAAGGAGAAGGTGAAGTCAGGAGGGTGAATCAGAAGAAGCAGAAGAAGGAGAAGGAGATGGTGAAGTCTGGAGGGTGAATCAGAAGAAGTAGAAGAAGGAGAAGGAGAAGGTGAGGTCTGGAGGGTGAATCAGAAGAAGCAGAAGAAGGAGAAGTAGAAGGTGAAGTCTGGAGGGTGGATCAGAAGAAGCAGAAGAAGGAGAAGGAGAAGGTGAAGTCAGGAGGGTGAATCAGAAGAAGCAGAAGAAGGAGAAGGAGAAGGTGAAGTTAGGAGGGTGAATCAGAAGAAGCAGAAAAAGGAGAAGGAGAAGGTGAAGTCAGGGGGGTGAAGCAGAAGAAGTAGAAGAAGGAGAAGGAGAAGGTGAAGTCAGGAGGGTGAAGCAGAAGAAGCAGAAGAAGGAGAAGGAGAAGGTCAAGTCTGGAGGGCGCAGCAGAAGAAGCAGAAGAAGGAGAAGGAGAAGGTGAAGTCTGGAGGGTGATGCCGTAGAAGCAGAAGAAGGAGAAGGAGAAGGTGAAGTCTGGAGGGTGAATCAGAAGAAGTAGAAGAAGGAGAAGGAGAAGGTGAAGTCAGGAGGGTGAAGCAGAAGAAGCAGAAGAAGGAGAAGGAGAAGGTGAAGTCTGGAGGGTGAAGCAGAAGAAGCAGAAGAAGGAGAAGGAGAAGGTGAAGTCTGGAGGGCGAAGCAGAAGAAGCAGAAGTAGGAGAAGGAGAAGGTGAATTCTGGAGGCTGAAGCAGAAAAAGCAGATGAAGGAGAAGGAGAAGGTGAAGTCTGGAGGGTGAATCAGAAGAAGTAGAAGAAGGAGTAGCAGAATGTGAAGTCAGGAGGGTGAAGCAGAAGAAGGAGAAGAAGGAGAAGGAGAAGGTGAAGTCTGGAGAGTGAAGCAGAAGAAGCAGAAGAAGGAGAAGGAGAAGGTGAAGTCTGGAGGGTTAAGCAGAAGAAGCAGAAGAAGGAGAAGGATAAGGTGAAGTCTGGAGGGTGAATCAGAAGAAGCAGAAGAAGGAGAAGGAGAAGGTGAAGTATGGAGGGTGAATCAGAAGAAGCAGAAGAAGGAGAAGGAGAAGGTGAAGTCTGGAGGGTGAATCAGAAGAAGCAGAAGAAGTAGAAGGAGAAGGTGAAGTCTGGAGGGTGAATCAGAAGAAGTAGAAGAAGGAGAAGGAGAAGGTGAAGTCTGGAGGGTGAATCAGAAGAAGCAGAAGAAGGAGAAGGAGAAGGTGAAGTCAGGAGGGTGAATCAGAAGAAGCAGAAGAAGGAGAAGGAGAAGGTGAAGTCTGGAGGGTGAATCAGAAGAAGCAGAAGAAGGAGAAGGAGAAGGTGAAGACTGGAGGGTGAATCAGAAGAAGTAGAAGAAGGAGAAGGAGAAGGTGAAGTCTGGAGGGTGAATCAGAAGAAGTGGAAGAAGGAGAAGGAGAAGGCGAAGTCTGGAGGGTGAATCAGAAGAAGCAGAAGAAGGAGAAGGAGAAGGTGAAATCTGGAGGGTGAATCAGAAGAAGCAGAAGAAGGAGAAGGAGAAGATGAAGTCTGGAGGGTGAATCAGAAGAAGTAGAAGAAGGAGAAGGAGAAGGTGAGATCTGGAGGGTGAATCAGAAGAAGCAGAAGAAGGAGAAGGAGATGGTGAAGTCTGAAGGGTGAATCAGAAGAAGCAGAAGAAGGAGAAGGAGAAGGTGAAGTCTGGAGGGTGAATCAGAAGAAGCAGAAGAAGGAGAAGGAGAAGGTGAAGTCTGGAGGGTGAAGCAGAAGAAGCAGAAGAAGCAGAAGGAGAAGGTGAAGTCTGGAGGGTGAAGCAGAAGAAGCAGAAGAAGGAGAAGGAGAAGGTGAAGTCAGGAGGGTGAATCAGAAGAGGTAGAAGAAGGAGAAGGAGAAGGTGAAGTCTGGAGGGTGAATCAGAAGAAGTAGAAGAAGGAGAAGGAGAAGGTGAAGTCTGGAGGGTGAATCAGAAGAAGTAGAAGAAGGAGAAGGAGAAGGTGAAGTCTGGAGGGTGAATCAGAAGAAGCAGAAGAAGGAGAAGGAGAAGGTGAAGTCTGGAGGGAGAAGCAGAAGAAGTAGAAGAAGGAGAAGGAGAATGTAAAGTCTGGAGGGTGAATCAGAAGAAGTAGAAGAAGGAGAAGGAGAAGGTAAAGTCTGGAGGGTGAATCAGAAGAAGTAGAAGAAGGAAAAGGAGAAGGTGAAGTCTGGAGGGTGAATCAGAAGAAGCAGAAGAAGGAGAAGGAGAAAGTGAAGTCTGGAGGGTGAATCAGAAGAAGTAGAAGAAGGAGAAGGAGAAGGTGTAGTTTGGAGGGTGAATCAGGAGAAGTAGACGAAGGAGAAGGAGAAGGTGAAGTCTGGAGGGTGAATCAGAAGAAGCAGAAGAAGGAGAAGGAGAAGGTGAAGTCTGGAGGGTGAATCAGAAGAAGTAGAAGAAGCAGAAGGAGAAGGTGAAGTCTGGAGGGTGAATCAGAAGAAGCAGAAGAAGGAGAAGGAGAAGGTGAAGTCTGGAGGGTGAATCAGAAGAAGCAGAAGAAGGAGAAGGAGAAGGTGAAGTATGGAGGGTGAATCAGAAGAAGCAGAAGAAGGAGAAGGAGAAGGTGAAGTCTGGAGGGTGAATCAGAAGAAGCAGAAGAAGTAGAAGGAGAAGGTGAAGTCTGGAGGGTGAATCAGAAGAAGTAGAAGAAGGAGAAGGAGAAGGTGAAGTCTGGAGGGTGAATCAGAAGAAGCAGAAGAAGGAGAAGGAGAAGGTGAAGTCAGGAGGGTGAATCAGAAGAAGCAGAAGAAGGAGAAGGAGAAGGTGAAGTCTGGAGGGTGAATCAGAAGAAGCAGAAGAAGGAGAAGGAGAAGGTGAAGACTGGAGGGTGAATCAGAAGAAGTAGAAGAAGGAGAAGGAGAAGGTGAAGTCTGGAGGGTGAATCAGAAGAAGTAGAAGAAGGAGAAGGAGAAGGCGAAGTCTGGAGGGTGAATCAGAAGAAGCAGAAGAAGGAGAAGGAGAAGGTGAAATCTGGAGGGTGAATCAGAAGAAGCAGAAGAAGGAGAAGGAGAAGATGAAGTCTGGAGGGTGAATCAGAAGAAGTAGAAGAAGGAGAAGGAGAAGGTGAGATCTGGAGGGTGAATCAGAAGAAGCAGAAGAAGGAGATGGAGAAGGTGAAGTCTGAAGGGTGAATCAGAAGAAGCAGAAAAAGGAGAAGGAGAAGGTGAAGTCTGGAGGGTGAATCAGAAGAAGCAGAAGAAGCAGAAGGAGAAGGTGAAGTCTGGAGGGTGAATCAGAAGAAGCAGAAGAAGGAGAAGGAGAAGGTGAAGTCCGGAGGGTGAATCAGAAGAAGTAGAAGAAGGAGAAGGAGAAGGTGAAGTCTGGATGGTGAATCAGAAGAAGTAGAAGAAGGAGAAGGAGAAGGTGAAGTCTGGAGGGTGAATCAGAAGAAGCAGAAGAAGGAGAAGGAGAAGGTGAAGTCAGGAGGGTGAATCAGAAGAAGCAGAAGAAGGAGAAGGAGAAGGTGAAGTCTGGAGGGTGAATCAGAAGAAGCAGAAGAAGGAGAAGGAGAAGGTGAAGACTGGAGGGTGAATCAGAAGAAGTAGAAGAAGGAGAAGGAGAAGGTGAAGTCTGGAGGGTGAATCAGAAGAAGTAGAAGAAGGAGAAGGAGAAGGCGAAGTCTGGAGGGTGAATCAGAAGAAGCAGAAGAAGGAGAAGGAGAAGGTGAAATCTGGAGGGTGAATCAGAAGAAGCAGAAGAAGGAGAAGGAGAAGATGAAGTCTGGAGGGTGAATCAGAAGAAGTAGAAGAAGGAGAAGGAGAAGGTGAGATCTGGAGGGTGAATCAGAAGAAGTAGAAGAAGGAGAAGGAGAAGGTGAAGTCTGGAGGGTGAATCAGAAGAAGCAGAAGAAGGAGAAGGAGAAGGTGAAGTCTGGAGGGTGAATCAGAAGAAGCAGAAGAAGGAGAAGGAGAAGGTGAAGTCTGGAGGGTGAATCAGAAGAAGCAAAAGAAGGAGAAGGAGAAGGTGAAGTCTGGAGGGTGAATCAGAAGAAGCAGAAGAAGTAGAAGGAGAAGGTGAGGTCTGGAGGGTGAATCAGAAGAAGCAGAAGAAGGAGAAGGAGAAGGTGAAGTCTGGAGGGTGAATCAGAAGAAGCAGAAGAAGGAGAAGGAGAAGGTGAAGTCAGGAGGGTGAATCAGAAGAAGCAGAAGAAGGAGAAGGAGAAGGTGAAGTCTGGAGGGTGAATCAG
Organism: Somniosus microcephalus; assembly: GCF_052327205.1. Lineage (NCBI taxonomy): Eukaryota > Metazoa > Chordata > Chondrichthyes > Squaliformes > Somniosidae > Somniosus > Somniosus microcephalus. Next base: position 119,750 of record NW_028225882.1, read on the forward strand.
AAGAAGCAGAAGAAGGCGAAGGAGAAGGTGAAGACTGGAGGGTGAATCAGAATAAGTAGAAGAAGGAGAAGGAGATGGTGAAGTCTGGAGGGTGAATCAGAAGAAGTAGAAGAAGCAGAAGGAGAAGGCGAAGTCTGGAGGGTGAATCAGAAGAAGCAGAAGAAGGAGAAGGAGAAGGTTAAGTCTGGAGGGTGAATCAGAAGAAGCAGAAGAAGGAGAAGGTGAAGTCTGGAGGGTGAATCATAAGAAGTAGAAGAAGGAGAAGGAGAAGGTGAGGTCTGGAGGGTGAATCAGAAGAAGCAGAAGAAGGAGAAGGAGAAGTTGAAGTCTGAAGGGTGAATCAGAAGAAGCAGAAGATGGAGAAGGAGAAGGTGAAGTCTGGAGGGTGAATCAGAAGAAGCAGAAGAAGGAGAAGGAGAAGGTGAAGTCTGGAGGGTGAATCAGAAGATGCAGAAGAAGGAGAAGGAGAAGGTGAAGTCTGGAGGGTGAATCAGTAGAAGTAGAAGAAGGAGAAGGAGAAGGTGAAGTCTGGAGGGTGAATCAGAAGAAGTAGAAGAAGGAGAAGGAGAAGGACAAGTCTGGAGGGTGAATCAGAAGAAGCAGAAGAAGGAGAAGGAGAAGGTGAAGTCTGGAGGGTGAATCAGAAGAAGCAGAAGAAGGAGAATGAGAAGATGAAGTCTGGAGGGTGTATCAGAAGAAGTAGAAGAAGGAGAAGGAGAAGGTGAAGTCTGGAGGGTGAATCAGAAGAAGCAGAAGAAGGAGAAGGAGAAGGTGAAGTCTGGAGGGTGAATCAGAAGAAGCAGAAGAAGGAGAAGGAGAAGGTGAAGTGTGGAGGGTGAATCAGAAGAAGCAGAATAAGGAGAAGGAGAAGGTGAAGTCTGGAGGGTGAATCAGGAGAAGCAGAAGAAGGAGAAGGAGAAGGTGAAGTCTGGAGGGTGAATCAGAAGAAGTAGAAGAAGGAGAAGGATAAGGTGAAGTCTGGAGGGTGAAGCAGAAGAAGTAGAAGAAGGAGAAGGAGAAGGTGAAGTCAGGAGGGTGAATCAGAAGAAGTAGAAGAAGGAGAAGGAGAAGGTGAAGACTGGAGGGTGAATCAGAAGAAGCAGAAGAAGGAGAAGGAGAAGGTGAAGTCTGGAGGGTGAAAATAGAAGAAGCAAAAGAATGAGAAGGAGAAGATGAAGTCTGGAGGGTGAATCAGAAGAAGTAGAAGAAGGAGAAGGAGAAGGTGAGGTCTGGAGGGTGAATCAGAAGAAGCAGAAGAAGGAGAAGGAGAAGATGAAGTCTGGAGTGTGAATCAGAAGAAGCAGAAGAAGGAGAAGGAGAAGGTGAAGTCTGGAGGGTGAATCAGAAGAAGCACAAGAAGGAGAAGGAGAAGGTGAAGTCAGGAGGGTGAATAAGAAGAAGCAGAAGAAGGAGAAGGAGAAGGTGAAGTTAGTAGGGTGAATCAGAAGAAGCAGAAGAAGGAGAAGGAGAAGGTGAAGTCAGGGGGGTGAAGCAGAAGAAGTAGAAGAAGGAGAAGGAGATGGTGAAGTCAGGAGGATGAAGCAGAAGAAGCAGAAGAAGGAGAAGGAGAAGGTGAAGTCTGGAGGGTGAAGCAGAAGAAACAGAAGAAGGAGAAGGAGAAGGTGAAGTCTGGAGGGCGAAGCAGAAGAAGCAGAAGAAGGAGAAGGTGAAGGTGAAGTCTGGAGGGTGAAGCAGAAGAAGCAGAAGAAGGAGAAGGAGAAGGTGAAGTCTGGAGGGTGAATCAGAAGAAGTAGAAGAAGGAGAAGGAGAAGGTGAAGTCAGGAGGGTGAAGCAGAAGAAGGAGACGGAGAAGGTGAAGTCTGGAGGGTGAAGCAGAAGAAGCAGAAGAAGGAGAAGGAGAAGGTGAAGTCTGGAGGGTGAAGCAGAAGAAGCAGAAGAAGGAGAAGGAGAAGGTGAAGTCAGGAGGGTGAATCAGAAGAAGTAGAAGAAGGAGAAGGAGAAGGTGAAGTCTGGAGGGTGAATCAGAAGAAGTAGAAGAAGGAGAAGGAGAAGGTGAAGTCTGGAGGGTGAATCAGAAGAAGTAGAAGAAGGAGAAGGAGAAGGTGAAGTCTGGAGGGTGAATCAGAAGAAGCAGAAGAAGGAGAAGGAGAAGGTGAAGTCTGGAGGGAGAAGCAGAAGAAGCAGAAGAAGGAGAAGGAGAAGATGAAGTCTGGAGGGTGAATCAGAAGAAGTAGAAGAAGGAGAAGGAGAAGGTGAGATCTGGAGGGTGAATCAGAAGAAGCAGAAGAAGGAGAAGGAGAAGGTGAAGTCTGAAGGGTGAATCAGAAGAAGCAGAAAAAGGAGAAGGAGAAGGTGAAGTCTGGAGGGTGAATCAGAAGAACCAGAAGAAGGAGAAGGAGAAGGTGAAGTCTGGAGGGTGAATCAGAAGAAGCAGAAGAAGGAGAAGGAGAAGGTGAAGTCCGGAGGGTGAATCAGAAGAAGTAGAAGAAGGAGAAGGAGAAGGTGAAGTCTGGAGGGTGAATCAGAAGAAGTAGAAGAAGGAGAAGGAGAAGGTGAAGTCTGGAGGGTGAATCAGAAGAAGCAGAAGAAGGAGAAGGAGAAGGTGAAGTCTGGAGGGTGAATCAGAAGAAGCAGAAGAAGGAGAAGGAGAAGATGAAGTCTGGAGGGTGAAGCAGAAGAAGGAGACGGAGAAGGTGAAGTCTGGAGGGTGAAGCAGAAGAAGCAGAAGAAGGAGAAGGAGAAGGTGAAGTCTGGAGGGTGAAGCAGAAGAAGCAGAAGAAGGAGAAGGAGAAGGTGAAGTCAGGAGGGTGAATCAGAAGAAGTAGAAGAAGGAGAAGGAGAAGGTGAAGTCTGGAGGGTGAATCAGAAGAAGTAGAAGAAGGAGAAGGAGAAGGTGAAGTCTGGAGGGTGAATCAGAAGAAGTAGAAGAAGGAGAAGGAGAAGGTGAAGTCTGGAGGGTGAATCAGAAGAAGCAGAAGAAGGAGAAGGAGAAGGTGAAGTCTGGAGGGAGAAGCAGAAGAAGTAGAAGAAGGAGAAGGAGAATGTAAAGTCTGGAGGGTGAATCAGAAGAAGTAGAAGAAGGAGAAGGAGAAGGTAAAGTCTGGAGGGTGAATCAGAAGAAGTAGAAGAAGGAAAAGGAGAAGGTGAAGTCTGGAGGGTGAATCAGAAGAAGCAGAAGAAGGAGAAGGAGAAAGTGAAGTCTGGAGGGTGAATCAGAAGAAGTAGAAGAAGGAGAAGGAGAAGGTGTAGTTTGGAGGGTGAATCAGGAGAAGTAGACGAAGGAGAAGGAGAAGGTGAAGTCTGGAGGGTGAATCAGAAGAAGCAGAAGAAGGAGAAGGAGAAGGTGAAGTCTGGAGGGTGAATCAGAAGAAGTAGAAGAAGCAGAAGGAGAAGGTGAAGTCTGGAGGGTGAATCAGAAGAAGCAGAAGAAGGAGAAGGAGAAGGTGAAGTCTGGAGGGTGAATCAGAAGAAGCAGAAGAAGGAGAAGGAGAAGGTGAAGTATGGAGGGTGAATCAGAAGAAGCAGAAGAAGGAGAAGGAGAAGGTGAAGTCTGGAGGGTGAATCAGAAGAAGCAGAAGAAGTAGAAGGAGAAGGTGAAGTCTGGAGGGTGAATCAGAAGAAGTAGAAGAAGGAGAAGGAGAAGGTGAAGTCTGGAGGGTGAATCAGAAGAAGCAGAAGAAGGAGAAGGAGAAGGTGAAGTCAGGAGGGTGAATCAGAAGAAGCAGAAGAAGGAGAAGGAGAAGGTGAAGTCTGGAGGGTGAATCAGAAGAAGCAGAAGAAGGAGAAGGAGAAGGTGAAGACTGGAGGGTGAATCAGAAGAAGTAGAAGAAGGAGAAGGAGAAGGTGAAGTCTGGAGGGTGAATCAGAAGAAGTAGAAGAAGGAGAAGGAGAAGGCGAAGTCTGGAGGGTGAAGCAGAAGAAGCAGAAGAAGGAGAAGGAGAAGGTGAAATCTGGAGGGTGAATCAGAAGAAGCAGAAGAAGGAGAAGGAGAAGATGAAGTCTGGAGGGTGAATCAGAAGAAGTAGAAGAAGGAGAAGGAGAAGGTGAGATCTGGAGGGTGAATCAGAAGAAGCAGAAGAAGGAGAAGGAGAAGGTGAAGTCTGAAGGGTGAATCAGAAGAAGCAGAAAAAGGAGAAGGAGAAGGTGAAGTCTGGAGGGTGAATCAGAAGAAGCAGAAGAAGGAGAAGGAGAAGGTGAAGTCTGGAGGGTGAATCAGAAGAAGCAGAAGAAGGAGAAGGAGAAGGTGAAGTCCGGAGGGTGAATCAGAAGAAGTAGAAGAAGGAGAAGGAGAAGGTGAAGTCTGGAGGGTGAATCAGAAGAAGTAGAAGAAGGAGAAGGAGAAGGTGAAGTCTGGAGGGTGAATCAGAAGAAGCAGAAGAAGGAGAAGGAGAAGGTGAAGTCAGGAGGGTGAATCAGAAGAAGCAGAAGAAGGAGAAGGAGAAGGTGAAGTCTGGAGGGTGAATCAGAAGAAGGAGAAGGAGAAGGTGAAGACTGGAGGGTGAATCAGAAGAAGTAGAAGAAGGAGAAGGAGAAGGTGAAGTCATGAGGGTGAATCAGAAGAAGTAGAAGAAGGAGAAGGAGAAGGCGAAGTCTGGAGGGTGAATCAGAAGAAGCAGAAGAAGGAGAAGGAGAAGGTGAAATCTGGAGGGTGAATCAGAAGAAGCAGAAGAAGGAGAAGGAGAAGATGAAGTCTGGAGGGTGAATCAGAAGAAGTAGAAGAAGGAGAAGGAGAAGGTGAGATCTGGAGGGTGAATCAGAAGAAGCAGAAGAAGGAGAAGGAGAAGGTGAAGTCTGAAGGGTGAATCAGAAGAAGCAGAAAAAGGAGAAGGAGAAGGTGAAGTCTGGAGGGTGAATCAGAAGAAGCAGAAGAAGGAGAAGGAGAAGGTGAAGTCTGGAGGGTGAATCAGAAGAAGCAGAAGAAGGAGAAGGAGAAGGTGAAGTCCGGAGGGTGAATCAGAAGAAGTAGAAGAAGGAGAAGGAGAAGGTGAAGTCTGGAGGGTGAATCAGAAGAAGTAGAAGAAGGAGAAGGAGAAGGTGAAGTCTGGAGGGTGAATCAGAAGAAGCAGAAGAAGGAGAAGGAGAAGGTGAAGTCTGGAGGGTGAATCAGAAGAAGCAGAAGAAGGAGAAGGAGAAGATGAAGTCTGGAGGGTGAATCAGAAGAAGTAGAAGAAGGAGAAGGAGAAGGTGAAGTCTGGAGGGTGAATCAGAAGAAGCAGAAGAAGGAGAAGGAGAAGGTGAAGTCTGGAGGGTGAATCAGAAGAAGCAGAAGAAGGAGAAGGAGAAGGTGAAGTCTGGAGGGTGAATCAGAAGAAGCAGAATAAGGAGAAGGAGAAGGTGAAGTCTGGAGGGTGAATCAGAAGAAGCAGAAGAAGGAGAAGGAGAAGGTGAAGTCTGGAGGGTGAATCAGAAGAAGTAGAAGAAGGAGAAGGAGAAGGTGAAGTCTGGAGGGTGAAGCAGAAGAAGTAGAAGAAGGAGAAGGAGAAGGTGAAGTCAGGAGGGTGAATCAGAAGAAGTAGAAGAAGGAGAAGGAGAAGGTGAAGTCAGGAGGGTGAATCAGAAGAAGCAGAAGAAGGAGAAGGAGATGGTGAAGTCTGGAGGGTAAACCAGAAGAATCAGAAGAAGGAGAAGGAGAAGGTGAAGTCTGGAGGGTGAATCAGAAGAAGCAGAAGAAAGAGAAGGAGAAGGTGAAGTCTGGAGGGTGAAGCAGAAGAAGCAGAAGAAGGAGAAGGAGAAGGTGAAGACTGGAGGGTGAATCAGAAGAAGTAGAAGAAGGAGAAGAAGAAGGTGAAGTCTGGAGGGTGAATCAGAAGAATAGAAGAAGGAGAAGGAGAAGGTGAAGTCTGGAGGGTGAATCAGAAGAAGCAGAAGAAGGAGAAGGAGAAGGTGAAGTCTGGAGGGTGAATCAGAAGAAGCAGAAGAAGGAGAAGGAGAAGATGAAGTCTGGAGGGTGTATCAGAAGAAGTAGAAGAAGGAGAAGGAGAAGGTGAGGTCTGGAGGGTGAATCAGAAGAAGCAGAAGAAGGAGAAGTAGAAGGTGAAGTCTGGAGGGTGGATCAGAAGAAGCAGAAGAAGGAGAAGGAGAAGGTGAAGTCAGGAGGGTGAATCAGAAGAAGCAGAAGAAGGAGAAGGAGAAGGTGAAGTTAGGAGGGTGAATCAGAAGAAGCAGAAAAAGGAGAAGGAGAAGGTGAAGTCAGGTGGGTGAAGCAGAAGAAGTAGAAGAAGGAGAAGGAGAAGGTGAAGTCAGGAGGGTGAAGCAGAAGAAGCAGAAGAAGGAGAAGGAGAAGGTCAAGTCTGGAGGGCGCAGCAGAAGAAGCAGAAGAAGGAGAAGGAGAAGGTGAAGTCTGGAGGGTGATGCCGTAGAAGCAGAAGAAGGAGAAGGAGAAGGTGAAGTCTGGAGGGTGAATCAGAAGAAGTAGAAGAAGGAGAAGGAGAAGGTGAAGTCAGGAGGGTGAAGCAGAAGAAGCAGAAGAAGGAGAAGGAGAAGGTGAAGTCTGGAGGGTGAAGCAGAAGAAGCAGAAGAAGGAGAAGGAGAAGGTGAAGTCTGGAGGGCGAAGCAGAAGAAGCAGAAGAAGGAGAAGGAGAAGGTGAATTCTGGAGGCTGAAGCAGAAAAAGCAGATGAAGGAGAAGGAGAAGGTGAAGTCTGGAGGGTGAATCAGAAGAAGTAGAAGAAGGAGTAGCAGAATGTGAAGTCAGGAGGGTGAAGCAGAAGAAGGAGAAGAAGGAGAAGGAGAAGGTGAAGTCTGGAGAGTGAAGCAGAAGAAGCAGAAGAAGGAGAAGGAGAAGGTGAAGTCTGGAGGGTGAAGCAGAAGAAGCAGAAGAAGGAGAAGGATAAGGTGAAGTCTGGAGGGTGAATCAGAAGAAGCAGAAGAAGGAGAAGGAGAAGGTGAAGTATGGAGGGTGAATCAGAAGAAGCAGAAGAAGGAGAAGGAGAAGGT